>NC_134363.1:32218903-32236403 GCF_048569485.1 Anomaloglossus baeobatrachus | reverse complement strand
TTCAAAGCTTGATGCTATCAAGTTCAAGCCAGGAGACCCACGACTGGTCCGTGCTTCATGGTCCATGCTCAGAACCTGAAACATGGACGTGTGAATACAGCCAAACCCAGGAAGGTGTCATGATCCAGATCTGTATTGGTGGTTTGATTATTTCACCCAGCTTCGGCCTGGTCATGTCAGGGGTTAACTCCTCCCTGCCTTACTCTGGTTTCCGGGACTACACCTCCGGTTCAGTGCCAGTGATAGTTATGCTGTGCAGCGTATGTTACTGGCTCTGTTGAGTTACCTGACCTTTCCTGCTTCCCAGCTACCTTGTTCTGACCCGTACTCTCCTCCGTTCGTCCGTCTGTCCCGGCCCCTGATTACCCGCTCCTGTCTACTGTGTACCTACCCTTCCCTGTCTCTCTTATCCCGATCCTGACCTGTTTGTCCTCCTCCCTTGTTTGCACTTAGACTTCCCGACATCTGACCTGTATTCGCGTTCCTAACTTCAGATCCGTCTCTCCCCTCTGTTGCATATGTGACTTCCCGGCTTCTGACCCTCGGCTATCACCTGACCACAATTTGATTTTTTCCCTGTGCTATTGACGAGACCTCCTGCTGCAGACTTGGTATACTGACTACCCTACTAACCTCTGGTGGTTTGCCTGCTATCTGCAGTCTGAAACTAAACTGCTTGTAGCTTCAGCGTCTCCCTTAGTACAGTGTGACAGAAGGAAAGATTTTATATGTTGTGACTATCTCCCACCTGTCACAAGTTTTTTTCCAAGCACTGGCAGCTGTCATGGCAGCGTTAGAATCTGTGGAGACTACAGATTCTTGCACTCTGCCTGCTAACTTCCCTAGTGTCTGTGATCAGTGCAGAGAGACTCAGGTGTCGACCCACAGACCTAGGCAGGCTAACAAGAGTTAATCTCTGCTGGGCTGCTTGTTAGTCTCCTTTGATCACATGCTGTCAGGGAACTAGTAACATTCATTTCCCTCCTATATATGGTGTCTGGACTATCCATTAATGCCAGCTATAGCTTACCTATACTGGTCTGGTAAGGTGTTGTGATCCAGACTTACTGGTGGTTGTTGTGCATTATTGCCATGAGCAGAGTGTGGGTTTTTTTGTTACCTTCTTGCTCTTGCTTTTCTCCTTAGTCTCTTACTGATCCTGTGAGCTTGCAGTTTTTGTAAGTTTTTGTTTTCCCCTGTCTGTCTTCATCTGTGTTTCCATCACACTCCTGCTTCTTCCTTCTTTGTGGGGGTAATAGATTAGATTTGGTAAGAATAGTAAGGCATGTGACTCTGGTGTCTGTCACATCCAAGGATAGACACTATATCTGTCGTATAGTACATTACAAAGGGAAGGGTAAAGGAATGTACTATTGTTAGGGAAAAAGGGGAGTGGTGACCCCTGACAACAACATGCTGCTCATCCTCACTGCCCTCACCAGCCCTATACAGGTTCCGCACCTGTTGCCGAGTGGAATACCTCACCCTAGGCAAACCCTGATCTAAGCCCTAAGTAAGGATGGCGGGTATGAATGCTTGTCAACACCACTAACACTAAGTGAGACAGAAGGAAACAATACAGGGGAAACCCAATTGCAACCACCAGAGCCCAGGTAGATGGCAAAAGTCAAAGACTTATCTTAGAAGCAGCTACCACAGAAGTCTCTGGAACAACAAGAGGAGACTACCACTGGAGACCACAGCCAGGAACAACTATAAACCGCACCCAAACCACCCCAGGGTGAGGTTTATAAAGGAAGTCAGAGGCTGGCAACAGACAGTTTCCCAGGGTCATAGAGACCGCTGCTGCAGAAACAAGGAACTGTCAGATAACACGTGTTGCCAATCTCTGGGATTTTCTAACCTTTGCTGCCACTGGGTTATCAGTCGGCCGAGACACCGCCATGACGCATCGTGACACTCTACCTTTAGGGGTAATCCAGAGGTCAGGGATAGCATAGGGTCCCCTAGTGTGAAGGACAACATAGGAGCCCCCTTTCCCTCGCTATCCAGTAGTCACATTGTGATACCTCCTCTCCCCACCACCCCCAGCTCTTCTTAGGGAAATCCATTACGGGCTTGACTATATCCATATAGCCATTTCTCTGTACGTGAATTACTATATCAATTTTAAACATTTTTTTTTTCCAATTCTACTTCTAAGAACAAACTTCTGTATAAAACACATTTTGTTCATCCGTGACTGGAGTGCATTTCACAGCTGAACTGTCCTTTAACAAGGAGGCTATCATGCGCTGATGGCTTCCGATGCCCCCTTTTTACCGCTAAGCATCACTTGTACAATGGGATGATAGGCTTTCTTCAAAATATCAATGTATCGGCCGTGGATTCATCCGGACTGTACCTTTCTTCCGAGCGTAAACAATCAGAATTTGGATAGACTTCAATGGCACTTCACATTTCTGTTATCTTTATTCGACTTGCCCTGTCCATTAACTTTTTTGGGATTAGTCTATCTGGCTTTTTGATACTGAATATCGTTGAGACGTGAACGCTGTGTTCGAGTTGATGTTTTTACAAGGAGTTTTACAATCTGTAAGAATGAGACAGAATTATTGTGCGGCGATACGAGCTTTAATTCACGACATTCATTTCACCTTGTCACCGCGTTGACATTGAGAAGGATTCACATTCTATAGGCATTGAACGTTCACATATCTCTCCTTACGATAGAACCTCATTCAGCAATGCAGACAATTTCAAAGGGGGGGATTTTAATTTAATTTTTTTTTCCATCAGATACATTTTTAAGCATTCGTTTGTGAAGATCCTACAGCTGCCTCGGCTAAGTGGAATTTCTTTTAAAGAGAAATTCCATCAAGAATGATCATCTAACAACCCATTCTTTTCCATGAATTGGTGGCCATCCCAAAAATAAAACTCTGCCTAATGTTGACTCTCCATAAGTTATTGTGATGCCCTGGCCTATCAGGTCGTCACAGGGTATTGTGCAATCTGCCCTTCTGCATGATATCCACCTCCGCCTTGGTTACGGGTACCTGACCTTTGGTGTTGCCAAGAACAAGCTAATCAAAACCCTAGGAATACTCTGCACCACACCCACCAGACACACCAGTGGACAGCCTGAAGGGAATAGGGTTGGCCACCTGTGGGGGTTGGTTAAGGAGAGGTGAGAAGTGTCAGGAGACAGGCAGTGTAGTGTTGGAGGTGAAAGTGAGAGGAGGTCAGGAGCTGGGCTCCTTGTTACTACTTGGTGCCAGACGTTGGTCTGGGCCTGGTAGGAGCTGGATCCCGGTCGCAGGGGATCGTGACAAGGGGCACAGACTGTTGAGGAGGACAGCCGGCGGCCTTGTGCCATCACCGGGCAGGGGCCAGGGGACGACTAGGTACGTGGACCCTAGGCCAGGAAGTAGCTTCAGGCGTCCTGGTAATTTACGCGACGAGGACGGAGCCTTCAAGATCCGTTCTCCACCCGCTCCAAAATCGGGGTACTAGCGCAACGAGGGGGATAGGATTTTCCCACTACATAGTCCAGAAAATCCCAAGCGTGAACCCTGAGAGCAAGCTCAGCCAGTTAGCCACACTGGTGAGCAGGACCCATTTAGTTCCATGCTAAAAGGGACCTACTACAGAAAAGAGGTGCCAAGGTTAAGGTCACAGGCTAACGAGCAACACCAATGGGAACGGGATCCAGGCGTGCTCCCTCCCTGCTGCAGTGACATCAAGAACTTTGGTTTACCACGGTTGTCAGCATTATTGGGCTGAGTGAGTATGGAATTAACCCTTACCGGCCCGACGGCACCTTCCCGACACCATCACCGAGTCCCGGGGCATCCCCCCTACCCGTGTAGGGGTCTAACACCTAGCTGCCCACTCCATCGCCACCGAGTACTCCCAGCTGCAGCGGTGGTACTTCACGCTTACCACACACCACGGGTGGCGTCAAGAACTTTAACCAAACAACTCCATGTAAATATAGGTGGTCTCCTTGACTGGAGACTGCCCTTCCCGTGGTTGTTCCTTCCCGGTGAAAGACCTGGATAGTTTCCTGCCAGCGTTGAGAAACACGTGATGGTGTCTCCGCGGCTTTCTTATTTGGATACTTCCCAGGGGGCAATGCTCTAGAATCACTGCGTTGAGAAACACGTGATGGTGTCTCCGCAGTGGATATGTTGATCTCCCTAAGGTCAACAATGCTTGCTTAACTATCTTTCAAGTGTTCTCCAGAGGTTGAGAAATGGTAGATTGGTTACATTTGGTTGGGAAAATGATGTAAGAAGTTTCCAAATTTCTTGGAAAAGTCCAGTAGGTCTATGTACAACGAAGGGTTGCCGGCAGCAGAAACCTTTTTTAAATGTTCCAAGTCAAGATGAGGTAGGCATGATTCTTAGCTTTTAACGAAGGACTTCTTCAAGTGTTCTCAAGAGGTTGAAAAATGGTAGATTGGTTACGTTTGATCGGGAAAATTGCCACATTTCTTGGAAAGGTCCAGTAGGCCTATGGACGATGTTGATACTTTGAGGAGTCAAAATGAGGTACGCATGACTCTTAGCTTCTAATGAAAGACCTCTTCAAGTGTTCTCCAGGGGTTGAAGAATATTAGATGGGTTACGTTTGGTTGGGAAAATGACCTAAGAGGAGGCCAAATTTATTGGAAAGGTCCAGTAGGTCTATGTACGATGTTAATACTTCGAGGAACCAAAGGGTTGACAGCAGCAGAAATGTTTTGTAAGTATTCCAAGTCAAGACCAGGTAGGCATGACTCTTAGCTTCTAACAAAGGACCTCTTCAAGTGTTCTCCAGAGGTTGAAAAATGGTACATGGGTTCAATTTGGTTGGGCAAATGAAGTAACACGTTGCCAAATTTCTTAGAAAGGTCCAGTAGGTCTATATACGATGTTGATACTTTGAGGAATGAAGGGTTGACAGCAGCAGAAACTTTTTGTAAATATTCTAAGTCAAGATGAGGTAGTCATGATTCTTAGCTTCTAACAAAGGATCTCTTCAAGTGTTCTCCAGAGGTTGAAGAATGGTAGATGGGTTACATTTGGTTGGGGAAATGAAGTAAGACGTTGCCAAATTTCTTAGAAAGGTCCAGCAGGTCTATGTACAACGAAATGTTGATGGCAGTAGAAACTTTTTGTAAGTAGTCCAAGTCAAAATGAGGTAGGCATGACTCTTGGCTTCTAACGAAGGATCTCGCACAATGTTTTTTTAACCAAACTCTTCATAAGGATGTAAATGTTTAACTGACTTCACTATTGTGCATCACAGGAGACCATGTTATGGACACGATTTGCAGTTTTACCCCAGCTCCAATTATACATGGGGTGTGGGTCAAATTGTGGTCATTTTGTTGGCAAAGCATTACTGATTGGTAGGGCCATGAATGGGATAAAATTGACTGGAAGAGTCTTAAAAAAAAAATAGAAAAGGACAGGTGTGGAATGTTTATTTTTAGGCACAAAGTGTAATAGCACCTGAAGAATTATCTTTGGGATCTTGTCTCCAAGTCAAGTTCTAAGTTAGATGTGGTACCAAGCGTTGCCCAAGTACCGTAGAGTGCTCAATAGAATGGACACAAATTAGGTAAGATAATTGACATGGACCAGTTTAGCAAATGGCTATAGTCGGCATGGGAAGACAGACTACTCCATCTTAAAAAGGTGGGGCGTGACTAATGGGTCTCCTACAACAACAAGACAAACAGAGAACTCCCCAGCAACTCGCGCACAAAGTAATACAATCACCAGCAGGACAAGGGATACAACAGCACAGACAGCTTTAGTAAAAAGCTATAGTCTGCATGGGAAGACAAGCTCGAGCACCTTAAAAAGGCAGGGAGTGACTGTGATAGGTCTCATACAACAACAAGACAACGAAAAAACTCCACAGCAACTCCATGCACAAAGTAATACCATCATAAGCAGGACTGGGATACAACAGACAATAAAATAGAAAAAGACAGGTGTGGAATGTTTTTGTTTTTTTTTTAGGCAGAAAGTATAATAGCACCTGAAGAATTATCTTGGGGACCTTGTCTCCAAGTTAAGTTCTAAGTTAGATGTGGTACCAAGCGTTGCCCAAGTACTGTAGAGTGCTCATTAGAATGTACATAAATCAGGTAAGATAATTGACATGGACCGGTTTAGCAAAAAGCTATAGTCTGCATGGGAAGACAGGCTCCACTATTTTAAAAAAGTGGGGAGTGACTGTGATAGGTCTTCTACAACAAGACAATGAGAGAACTCCAGAAGCAACTCCATGCACAAAGTAGTACAATCACATGCAGGACTGAGATACAACAGCACACGGATCGGTTTATCAAAAAGCTATAGTCGACGTGGGAAGATTAGCTCCATCACCTTAAAAAAAAAAAAAAAAAAGCAGGGAGTGACTGTGATAGGTCTGCTTCAACAAGACAACGAGAGAACTCCACATACAAAGTAATACAATCACCAGCAGGACTGAGAGAGAACAGCACACAAACTGGTTTAGCAAAAAGCTATAGTTGGCATAGGAAGACACACTCCACCATCTTAAAAAGGTAGGAAGTGACTGATAGGTTTCCTACAACATGTGATCAAAGAGGTAACCATCAGAATAGCAAAAATTAACTCCTGCAAGCCCAATCACTAGTGAGAAAGCAGCTGGTCGATGTTTGAGCCTGCCTGTGGAACAAACCGATGCTTAACATTTCCAAAGAATACCGCAATACACTGCCAGCTGCAATGCACGTACATTCTGAATGAAATATGCCAGGACCACTGATTAGCTGATATCAACCCCTAATAAAACTGTTCTGCACATTTATAAAATGTCATTATTACGCAACATCTATAATTATCATCACACCCGCATTAATTTATAGAATACCATCATTTGTCCCGCAGACTTTTAGTAATTCGTCTTGGTGTGTTGGATTATTTATTACAGCGCTATAAGCTATTATGTATTAATGCTCTCAAATGAGTAGGAGGGGTCCCTGACAGCCCCATATGGAATGTAGACAGGTTTTTCTTATCTTTCCCTAACCAGATGCTGTTCGGAGGGGCCTCTGTGCTAAACAGATGCCATCTCGTGCCTTCAGCATGTTCCTATCGGGCACCTTTCTCGAATTCTACAATTCGTGTTAGCGCATCCGTTTTTTTTTAACCCTTTCTTGATAAAAAATGGTTAATTTTGAACTCTTATTGCGAAACAATCAAGAAAGTGGCGCGCCATGTGCTAATGGGATAGAACAGGATTTGTAGCCTGCGGACAAATGGATGCTTATTATCTTCCTTCTCAAAAAGGGTTTACATCAGGTTACGCCTCATTCATATCTCTCCGTGCGCATATTGCGGGGGAAAAGAAAAGTAGGACTGAAAATGCAATCGCTTGTTTGTTTGTGGGTGAAATGAGTTTTGAGGTCACGATACACAAACTGTCTGCAAAATGGTGAAGGAGGAATCGGTGGGAGTTTTATTGTGTGGCTTTTTTGTGTGTTTGCGCTGGCCGTTTAGACCTGATCAAGCTGTGAGCGATGGCGCTGTACACAATGATTGAAGACATGGCTCCCTAGATAAGGCGAGTTGGATCGTAAATAACCTCTTACCCCTCAGGGCGCATACTATCCATAGAAGCAGCCAATGCAAACTAGGAAGAGGAAGCCCAGCTCGGGTTGCCTATCCTTCTCCACGAGTCCTACTACGTTGGGCTTTTTGTAGGCTTAAAATCCCTTTCCATGGCTGTTGTGTTAATTGCAAAGTGTCCCGGTGTCCAAAGGTATGTAGGAACTAAAGCAATGCCGAAAGAAAAACTCAATTTGCCACTCTTAAAATTGATAGGTTAGAAACAAGAAAAAATGGAAAGGCCCAAGTTGTGATCTCGTCACAACCTGGTCAGAAAATATCCAAAATGGCAGGTCTTGTGGGGTTTTCCCAGTATATGGTAGGACTTGTGGGGTGCTACCAATATACGGCAGGTTTTGTGGGGTGTTTCCGATATACGGCAGATCTTGTTAGGTATTTCTGGTATACGGCAGGTGTTGTAGGGTATTCCCTGTATATGTCAGGACTTTTGTGGTGTTCCTGATATACAACAGGGCTTGGGGGGTGTTATTTGTATACGGCAGGTCTTATAGGATGTTCCTGGTATACGTCAGGTCTTGTGGGATGTTCCTGGTATACGGCAGGTCTTGTGGGGTGTTCCTGGTATATGGCAGGTCTTGTGTGGTGTTTCTGGTATATGGCAGGTCTTGTGGGGTATTCCCGGTATACGGCAGGTCTTGTGGGATGTTCCTGGTATACAACAGGTCTTGTGGGGTGTTCCTAGTATACAGCTGGTCTTGTGGGGTGTTCTTGGTATATAGCAGGTCTTGTGGGATGTTCCTAGTATACGACGGGTCTTGTTGGGTGTTCCTGGTATGGCGCAGATTTTGTGGGAAATTTCTGGTATATGGCAGGTCTTGTGCAAAGTTACTGGTATACTGTAGGTCTTGTGGGATTTTCCCAGTATAGGATAAGTCTAGTGGGGTGTTCCCGTCTGTATACAGCAGATTTTGTGTGTCGTTCCCAGTGTATAGAAGGTCTGTTATCAGTTTCTGGTATACGGCAGGTCTTTTAGGATTTTTCTGGTACATGGCAGGTCTTTTGGGATGTTTCTGGTACATGGCAGGTCTTCTGGGATGTTTCTGGTACACGGCAGGTCTTTTAGGATGTTTCTGGTACATGGCAGGTCTTTTAGGATGTTTCTGGTATACGGCAGGTCTTTTAGGATGTTTCTGGTACACGGCAGGTCTTTTAGGATGTTTCTGGTACAAGGCAGGTCTTTTAGGATGTTTCTGGTATACAGCAGGTCTTTTAGGATGTTTCTGGTACATGGCAGGTCTTTTAGGATGTTTCTGGTACACGGCAGGTCTTTTAGGATGTTTCTGGTACATGGCAGGTCTTTTAGGATGTTTCTGGTATACAGCAGGTCTTTTAGGATGTTTCTGGTACACGGCAGTTCTTTTAGGATGTTTCTGGTACATGGCAGGTCTTTTGGGATGTTTCTGGTACATGGCAGGTCTTCTGGGATGTTTCTGGTACACGGCAGGTCTTTTAGGATGTTTCTGGTACATGGCAGGTCTTTTAGGATGTTTCTGGTATACGGCAGGTCTTTTAGGATGTTTCTGGTACACGGCAGGTCTTTTAGGATGTTTCTGGTACAAGGCAGGTCTTTTAGGATGTTTCTGGTATACAGCAGGTCTTTTAGGATGTTTCTGGTACATGGCAGGTCTTTTAGGATGTTTCTGGTACACGGCAGGTCTTTTAGGATGTTTCTGGTACATGGCAGGTCTTTTAGGATGTTTCTGGTATACAGCAGGTCTTTTAGGATGTTTCTGGTACACGGCAGTTCTTTTAGGATGTTTCTGGTACACGGCAGTTCTTTTAGGATGTTTCTGGTACACGGCAGTTCTTTTAGGATGTTTCTGGTATACGGCAGGTCTTGAGAGATGTTCCCGGTGTTCAGTTGGTCTTATGTGGTGTTCCCGGTATAGACAAGTCTTGTGGTGTGTTGACTGTCAAAAGCAATCTAGGGAAGGACAACTGATGAATCGTTGACGGGGTTTCGAGTACCTAAGATTCTTATGGAGAATGAAGGCTAGTTTTTCTCGTCCAAATCTAGAGAAAAGATTGTAGTACATCTTGCTGAAAAATGTTATACTGGACATCTTCAAGGGCCTTGTGGTTTCCATGAATTCATGAGTCAAAGCTGATCTGGTGGCACAAGCGGACTTGGACAATATTAGGTAGGTGGCTTCAATGTTATGGATCCTCTGAGTCCAGAGAGATTACGGGGTCCTTAGCACACACCCATTTGCCTACTCTTCCTCTTGGATGGGCCTCTTTAATTTTCCATTATGACTTGTGTCGCTTGCCTTTATTTTTAGTTCTGTTTTGCCGTTCTTAATGCTTTGATGAACATCGGATCAGAAGTTACTTTCAGACCCATTTCTGAATGTTAAATGCTCTGTATTTAGGGGCGTATAATTACAATACCGAGGCTGGATGAACTTGTCCCAACATAAACCGCAGTCGTATTTTTGTAACATTTGCAGTAATTATATTTGCCTAATAGAATGTGTGCGAAAACAGAAAGCGGCTAATGCGATTAATTTCTTTTTCAATCTTCTTTTATAAATTTATTTTTTTTATTTTCTCTGTGGCTAGTTTGTGTCCTAAATCTGTTATCTGTATTTTTTTTCTTACATTTCTATAGCACGTTTCTCAGGGACATGGTAAAGCTCTCCTTAGAATAATAACTAATTAGTACACGGCCCAAGGGGGGAGGGTGAAGGGTTTCTATCTCCGTATTTATTTCCTGACCCCTCGGGAGTTGTTAAAATAACAAAAAAACAAAAAACACATTTGTCACAACTGTGTCCTGATTAAAAGAGATTGCCCACAATTGGAAAACATGACTGCTTTTTTGCAAATGGCTACCCATTGGTTGTGTCTGTTATTGGAGTCGCCAATGGCCACGAGTTGCGTCTGGCACTGGAACCACTGTTGGCCATGGGTTGTGTCTGACACCAGACCCAACCCAGCCCTTGAGTTGAGTTCTTATACTGGAGCCACCTCTGCCCACGAGTTGTGTTTGGCAGTGAAGCCATCCCAGTCTAGGTTGTGTCTAGTACTGGAGCCACACTCCTGCCCATGGGTTGTGTTTGGCAGTGAAGCCATCCCAGTCTAGGTTGTGTCTAGTACTGGAGCCACACTCCTGCCCATGGGTTGTGTTTGGCAGTGAAGCCATCCCAGTCTAGGTTGTGTCTAGTACTGGAGCCACACTCCTGCCCATGGGTTGTGTTTGGCAGTGAAGCCATCCCAGTCTAGGTTGTGTCTAGTACTGGAGCCACACTCCTGCCCATGGGTTGTGTTTGGCAGTGAAGCCATCCCAGTCTAGGTTGTGTCTAGTACTGGAGCCACACTCCTGCCCATGGGTTGTGTTTGGCAGTGAAGCCATCCCAGTCTAGGTTGTGTCTAGTACTGGAGCCACACTCCTGCCCATGGGTTGTGTTTGGCAGTGAAGCCATCCCAGTCTAGGTTGTGTATAGTACTGGAGCCACTCCTGCCCATGGGTTGTCTCTGGCTCTTGAACCACTGTTGCCGATGGGTTGTGTCTGTCAGTCTAGCCATCCCAGTCTATGGGTTGTAGATAGTATTTGAGCCACCTTTGCCTATGGGTTGTGTCTGCCAGTGTAGCCATCCCAGTCTATTGGTTGTATCTAGTACTGGAGCCATCCCTGCCTACGAGTTGTCTGGAAGTGTAGCTATCCTAGTCTGGGTTGTGTTTAGTACTGGAGCCACTCCTGCCCATGGGTTGTGTCTGGCTCTGGAACCACTGTTGCCGATTGGTTGTGTCTGTCAGTCTAGCCATCCCAGTCTGTGGGTTGTATCTAGTATTGGAGTCACCTCTGCCTATGGGTTGTGTCTGGTAGTGTAGCCATCCCAGTCTATTGGTTGTATCTAGTACTGGAGCCACCCCTGCCTACGGGTTGCCTGGAAGTGTAGCTATCCAAGTCTGGGTTGTCTAGTGGAGCCACCCCTGCCCACGGATTGTTTCTGGAAGTGTAGCCATCCCAGCTTATGGGTTGTTTAGTACTGGAGCCACCTCTGCCAACAGGTTGTGTTTGGCAGTGTAGCCATCCCAGTCTGTTGGTTGTACTATTGGAGCCACCCCTGCCAACGAGTTGTGTTTGGCAATGTAGCTATGCTGTGGCAATGTAACTATGTTGTAGTATTGGAGCAACCCTTGCTTAGAGGTTGTGTCTGCAAGTGTATCCTTCCCAGTCTATGGTTGTACCTATTATTGGAGCTACCCCTGTCCACAGGTTATCTGGTAGGGTAGCCATCCCTGTCTATGGGTGGTGTTTAGTACTGGAATCACCCCTGTCCATTGGTTGACTGGTTCAATAGTCGCAATGAAAAACACAACCCGTAGCTGTTTTTGGACAAAGCAGCAATATTTTATTAGTTTGTTTTTTTTTTTGTTTTGTTTTTTTTTTTCACAATCCCTGGTCAAATCATTGGGAAATACAATGGAAAGCTGCATCCTTTGGCTAGGAGTCTATATCTGAGCTAAAATGAGTTGTCCCTCACTGGGCACTAATCATCTCCATGGAATATTTGATAAGAGATGAGCTAATTGCTTTGAGATGATTCAAATTGGCGTCGTCAACATTTTTGCAATTTGATTAACACAAATCCAGTAAAATGGTGTGAAAAGGGTGGGAAAATGGTTACCAACAAAATTATTGATACTCGCTCCTCCCTGGCTTTCACCTTGTCCGTACTTCTCCTCACTTGGTTGTTAATGTCTGGTCTTCATTCACAGTGTGGAAATCTTCCTCAAAGGCCGTCAGGTCTTTAGCACCCGCTCTTCCTTAGTGTTCACTAGTCTAATCGGTGGATTTCTTTTAAGATCTCAAGAACAAGTCTTGAGCAAAGTGAGGAGCTTGAATGGTGCAATGGTCAACCCTTCATGGTGTCGCTCTGTAGGGCCAACGGTAACCGGATGCATACTCAACTAACGATGCATCTAGATTCCACCTCACTTCAGTGAGCAGTGAGAAGAATCTGGAGACTCCCTGCGGTGGGAGTTGGCTGTACTTTTTCCTACAATCTTGTAATGAGGCCTAATGGGTTAAATACAGAATTGCCAACACTTTAAGTTAATTTCCATGTGCTGCAAACCGAATCAGCATTAGCATTTCATGAACAAGACTCTCTCGGAAGACCTTGGAGTACTGAAGTCCGCGCCGTGTCAGCTTTACTGAATTTGATTACATAATGGCCACCTGTCCCTTATTTCCAGGGAGTGTGCCAGGCTTTTAGGATTTGTCCTTGGATGTTTGTATTCCTGGACATGTCCCGATTTTTCAGGACTTGGACTCGCAGATGGGCCGTTTACCCCTTGTACTCTCATGATGGGTAAACGGATTCTGAATGTGCACAGAATTTGGCTGTCCTATAGATGATTGTTGGTGTGACAGCTGTTCCCGATGGCCATATTGTCCGTAAGCGAAAGGTCCGCTCTAATTCATGCCCATGATAAAATATTGTAATATAATCGTACGCTCTACACCTTATAACATTGTGCCGGTGAATGGGCCAAGGGCAACGTCAAGGGTGTACACTGTGGCGCCCCTGAGGCTTCAGTCGCCACAGAGAACTGCACCTCATATAAGGTGCGTTATTCGCCTCGGGTAAGGAGGGGGTTAATCACCGGTGTTCCACATTCACACCTTGTATAAAGCTCAGGAGCCTTCTCACAGAGGAGCTGGACTAGGGTAGGCAGGGGATGTGCCAACAGAAAGCTTGGGACTGTCCCGATCACTAGGACAACCACCTGGGGGGGCAGGTTCCGCTTGGGGTAGAAATAGGAGAAAACTCACACAATCACTAGTCAGTCTACCCGGGAGACCAGTTCTGGGACATGACACCTTCACCACTTTCTTCTCTTCTCTGGAGGGGGCCTGTGGCTTGGAGCAGAGTGCTCAGCCAGGTTCCTCACGGCTAGAAGGGCTACTCTGAAAAAGGATTTTCTTCTTTCAAACACCAGTGACTTCTTCTAACTTATCCAAGGTCGACGGCGCCCATCACAGCGGGTGACCAGTACTATCCAGGCGAGCGGCGAGTGCGTAAAGATACCTGGAACCGCAGCCACTGACTCGGACTCTTAATTACCTCGGCAACAAAAGCCATTGCCATCACTATTCCCCTTTCCCTCATCTTCCTCCCCAGGGCCCGCTCAACCTGTGGGGAGCGATACCATCTCTGGCTGCTACTACCATTCGCCCCCAGAGGACAGCGACGGCTAATCCCTGGCCGCATACCACAGGTGGCATCACGACATGCATTCTACTACTACCCCCATCACCTTCCCTCCTTATTGGTGTACAGCTCGGAGCACGAAGCCGGACAGGCCACCGCGACATCCCAGATCATCACGCCAGCCCAGTGGCGAGTAACTCAGACAAGAGATCCCCTGTGCCTGACACCTCCTGTCCCCTGGGTGCTACATACACACCATAAGTGGTGTCGGTATGGACCATCTTGTTGGGAGCGAGTGAGCTTAGGGTTGTCATATCCATTTTTTATGGCCTTTATAACAAATCCACAACCATAAATAAAGGAGGGATGTAACAAGCAGGAGGAGGTTTCAGAGGAATTCAGGATGATCGTAAGTTGTGATGACATAAAGTAACCATACCAAGGGGCCCCATATTTTTTAAAGTATATAATATATATAATTTTTTACAAAAAAAAAAAAAAATATATATAACATTTTTTTTATTTTTTTTTATTGTAGAAGACAAGTGAGAGAAAAAAAAACAAACCCACACGCAATAAGGAGACCCCATAAAAAATATGGGGCCCCTTGGTATGGTTACTTTATGTCATCACAACTTACGATCATCTCAGTGACGGAGACACAACTTTATATATATATATATATATATATATATATATATATATATATATATATATATATATATATATATATATATATCTATATATATAATTGCCTTATTCTGTCTGTCTGTCTGTCATGCTTCAAAATTGTGTCCTTCCGGTGACATTGTGTCCTTACGGTGACACAAAGCTGATTGGCCGCTGGGCTCGCCATGGCCCCGCCCCCCACACCGATTGGCCGCTCGCCCAGGCTGCGCCCCCACACGGATTGGCCAGCCGCTCACCCAGGCTCCGCCCCCCCCACAGATTGGCCTCTCGCCCCGGCACCCTGCAGGCATTGGCAATTCGGCCACGCCACGCCCCGCCCCCCTCACGCAACGCACGTTAGCTCTGGCCCCGCCCACCTCCCCCCGCGCATTCCCCGAACTGACACGGCTGTCACGGAGGTGAGTACTGTACTCCCCCCCCCCCCCAATCCCCCGCTCGCACGGGAGTGGTGTGGGCTCCCGTGCGAGCGGGGGACGGGATACGTTGGCATGGTTACAAGCGCATCAAGGTCCTGCAGCGGTGGAAGATCCACACGCACACACATAACAGCACACACACACACACACATACACACATACACACACATCAGATCACACTCACTCTCACACACACACCTCACACACACATCACACACACATCACATCGCATCCACACACTCACAGCATCCGGCGATATCGCTTGCTTCTCGGCCTCGATACTGTGCTGTTGTGACCTTCCAGGACCTGACGGAGGATCACATGGCCAGAAGCATGTGGTATCTCCGGATGTTGTGACTGTGACCGCGTATGTGCGATATCGTCAGTGTCTGTGTGTGTGAGTGTATGCGATCGGGTGTGTGTGAGTGTCGGGATCGGGTGTGTGTGAGTGTATGCGATCGTGTGTGTGAGTGTCGGCAGAGGAGCACGGCGTGCTGGAGGAGGCTGGGAGCAGAGAGGCTGATCTTGGGGAAGGCTGGGAGGGGGAGGCTGATGCTGGGGGAGACTGGGAGGGGAAGGCTGATGCTGAAGGAGGCTGGAAGGAGAGAGGCTGGGAGGAGAGAGGCTGATGCTGGGGAAGGCTGATGCTGAGCGAGGCTGGGAGGGGAAAGCTGATGCTGGGGAAGGCTGGGAGGACGGAGGCTGGGAGGAGAGAGGCTGATCCTGGTGAAGGCTGGGAGAGGGAGGCTGATGCTGGGGGAGGCTGGAAGGAGAGAGGCTGATGCTGGGGGAGGCTGGAAGAAGAGAGGCTGATGCTGGGGGAGGCTGGGAGGAGAGAGGCTGATGCTGGGGAAGGCTGGGAGGAGAGAGGCTGATGCTGGGGACAGAGAGGAGAGGCTGATGCTGGGGACAGAGAGGCTGATGCTGGGGACAGAGAGGCTGATGCTGGGGACAGAGAGGCTGATGCTGGGGACAGAGAGGCTGATGCTGGGATGAGAGAGGCTGATGCTGGGGACAGAGAGGCTGATGCTGGGGACAGAGAGGCTGATGCTGGGGACAGAGAGGCTGATGCTGGGGACAGAGAGGCTGATGCTGGGGACAGAGAGGCTGATGCTGGGGACAGAGAGGCTGATGCTGGGGACAGAGAGGCTGATGCTGGGGACAGAGAGGCTGATGCTGGGGACAGAGAGGCTGATGCTAGGGACAGAGAGGCTGATGCTAGGGACAGAGAGGCTGATGCTGCGGGCAGAGAGGCTGATGCTGCGGGTAGAGAGGCTGATGCTGGCGCAGCATGGCGGATGGAGCACGTTTGGGAGTGCGCAGCATGGCGGATGGAGCACGTTTGGAAGTGCGCAGCATGGCGGATGGAGCACGTTTGGGAGTGCGCAGCATGGCGAATGGAGCACGTTTGGGAGTGCGCAGCATGGCGGATGGAGCACGTTTGGGAGTGCGCAGCATGGCGGATGGAGCACGTTTGGGAGTGCGCAGCATGGCGGATGGAGCACGTTTGGGAGTGCGCAGCATGGCGGATGGAGCACGTTTGGGAGTGCGCTGCATGGCGGATGGAGCACGTTTGGGAGTGCGCAGCATGGGGGATTCAGCACGATGGGGAGTGCGGAGTATGGCGGATGGAGCACGTTTGGGAGTGCGCAGCATGGCGGATGGAGCACGTTTGGGAGTGCGCAGCATGGGAGATGGAGCACGATGGGGGGTGCGCAGCATAGGGGATGGAGCACGATGGGGAGTGCGCTGCATGGGGGATGGAGCACAATGGGAAGTGCACACCTCCCCCCCAACACACACACACACGCGCGCGCGCACTGCACAACACACCACACACACACACTGGGAACCACAAACAACTGCCCTATACAGACACCCACACACAGACAACGCTGCACACACAAATATACGCACATACCGCACAACACACACATTGCACAAAACATACCTCCCCCAAAACACACCACACACACACAAACCGCGCAACACACACACACACAACGCTACACACACAGCGCTCCACAAACAACGCAACACACAAACAACACCGCTCTCATCCCCCATCACACCCAGACAACACCCAGAACATGTACAGCGCCCTACACAAACACTTGGTAACTACACACAACAACATCTATATATATATATATATATATATATATATATATATATATATATATATATATATATATATATATATATATAACAAAAATCATACATGAACTACACAATATGTAAATTCTAGAATACCCGATGCGTAGAATCGGGCCACCTTCTAGTATATATATATATATATATATATATATATATATATATATATATATATATATATATATATATATATATATATATATATATATATATATATATATATATATATATATATATATATATATATATATATATATATATAGTATAATTAATATATAATATAATTTTTTTTTTTTTAATTTTAAAAAATCTATATAATTTAATTACATTAGGGATGTGTGAGGAATATTGTTGTAAGGAATTGGGCATAGTCATAGATTCTAATCACGTAGTTATACACGTCCTGACCTGTAACCAGAGGTCACCAAGACAGGATAGAGCCCAATACCGAGATCTGGG
>NC_134363.1:32173903-32213903 GCF_048569485.1 Anomaloglossus baeobatrachus | reverse complement strand
CTCGCCCCTGTATTTGACCCATGATGATGTTGTACATATTCATGGGCTCCAGTTTGGGGTTTGCATTTAGGAAGTCTGGTTTTGGGCCTAAATCTTAGAAAATCTGGTCAAGGGAGGAGCGACCATAAACAACAAGGGGGCCACATACTATTTTGTATAGGGGCCCTTCAATATATCCAGAGGGAGGGGCTTATCATTGACACCCTATGACTTTCCATTCTACTTTGTTACATCAGAATCCATCTGTAATTTCCAGCCAAGGGTACCTTGGTGGCCTTCTTGCATTTTGGGGTGGGCATCCTTTGACTAAAGGTAGAGACGAAACTTGAAGCTCATGGGCCCCAAATCAAAAGCTTCATTGGGCCCCCAATTATTGCAGATCGATCTTAGTAATGGTCTTTTCATATTGACCAGAGGGACATTTAGGGCCCCAGCACCTATTATAGTTAAGACACCCTGGAGACCGGGGAATATGTCCAGCTCCGCTCTGGGGTCTGGAGTTGTTCATGGGATTTCGTCACTGGTAGATGTAGACAGAAAAAAATGGGTCCTTTTGTAGACCACAAGCTCCTCCATAATGCATAATTCCACCTGCTTTGCAGGTGGAAATGGACCCCTTTGGCTCTTAGGTCCCATTGCGGCTGAACAGGTCGCCCCTGGATCTCATAATACATCAGTATTTTTTTAGGGGTTTGGTTTGGGGGTCTGTATTTTTTTGGTCTGGTCTGAGGTCAGTATTTATTCAGGGATCTGCTTTCTGAGATCACTACTTATTTTGGGGATCTAGGATCTGCAATAGTTTGAAGTTCCAGTTTGGGGTCCATATTTGTGGAAGAGGTTTGGTCTGTAATTTAGGGTCTTATCTAAGGTTCGTATTTATGGCTACAGGATCTATATTGGTTCAAATGTCTTTTTTTTTAGAGGGTCTATTTTAAGGTTTGTATTTGGGGGTCTGAGCTAATGTCCGTATTTAGGGGTCTGGTAGAGGGTATGTGTTTAATGGGACATACAGTATATGGGGTTTGTATTTAGGGTTCTGGTATAGGGTGTGTATTTAATGGGAACTATATGGGGTATGAATTTAGGGGTCTAGTATGTGGGTGTGTGTTTAATGGGACATATATGGGGTTTGTATTTAGTGGTCTGGTATTTGGTAGGTATTTAATGGGATGTGAATGGGGTATGTGTTTGGGGTCTGGTATGGGAGGGTGTATTTAATGGGATGTAAATGGGGTATGTGGGGGTCTGGAATGGGGGTGTATTTAATGGGACGTAAATGGGATGTTTTGGGGGGTCTGGTATGGGGGTGTGTATTTAATGGGACGTGTATGGGGTATGTATTTAGGGGTCTGGGGTGGGTGGTGTATTTAATCCTAGCTTTTGGGGTTGGCTTTTTTTCGGGTATGACTCTAGGTCCGTATTTAAGGGGTCTGGGAACTCTGCATTTGTATTTTCTTTTTTTTTAAGGGGTCTGGGATACAAATTTGTGTGTGTGCCTGCTAAATCTGAGGTTAATATTTAGGGATCTCATCTGGGATTAGTATTTATTTACGGGGTAAGATCCAGGGTCTAGATATTTGTTCAAAGAGTTTCACCTAACATCTGTTCTAGGGGTTTGGTCTATGGTCTGTATTTTGTAGGTCCAGAATAAGGTCTGTATTTAATCAGGGATCTGGTTTTAGGTCAGTATTTAGGGGGTCTGGTATCTGTATTAGTTTCAAGGTCGGATCTGAGGTCTGGTTTGTTTTTTTTCAGTGGGTCCGGTCTTGGGTCTATATATTTTTCAGTGGGTCCGGTCTTGGGTCTATATATTTTTCAGTGGGTCCGGTCTTGGGTCTATATATTTTTCAGTGGGTCCGGTCTTGGGTCTATATATTTTTCAGGTGTCCGGTCTTGGGTCTATGTATTTTTCAGTGGGTCCGGTCTTGGGTCTATATATTTTTCAGTGGGTCCGGTCTTGGGTCTATATATTTTTCAGTGGGTCCGGTCTTGGGTCTATATATTTTTCAGGTGTCCGGTCTTGGGTCTATATATTTTTCAGTGGGTACGGTCTTGGGTCTATATATTTTTCAGTAGGTCCGGTCCTGGGTCTATGTATTTTTCAGTAGGTCCGGTCTTGGGTCTATATATTTTTCATGTGTCCGGTCTTGGGTCTATGTATTTTTCAGTGGGTCCGGTCTTGGGTCTATATATTTTTCAGTAGGTCCGGTCTTGGGTCTATATATTTTTCATGTGTCCGGTCTTGGGTCTATGTATTTTTCAGTGGGTCCGGTCTTGGGTCTATATATTTTTCAGTAGGTCCGGTCTTGGGTCTATATATTTTTCAGTGGGTCCGGTCTTGGGTCTATGTATTTTTCAGTAGGTCCGGTCTTGGGTCTATATATTTTTCAGTGGGTCCGGTCTTGGGTCTATGTATTTTTCAGTGGGTCCGGTCTTGGGTCTATATATTTTTCAGTAGGTCCGGTCTTGGGTCTATATATTTTTCAGTGGGTCCGGTCTTGGGTCTATATATTTTTCAGTGAGTCTGGTCTTGGGTCTATATATTTTTCAGTGGGTCCGGTCTTGGGTCTATATATTTTTCAGTGGGTCCGGTCTTGGGTCTATATATTTTTCAGTGGGTCCGGTCTTGGGTCTATATATTTTTCAGTGGGTCCGGTCTTGGGTCTATATATTTTTCAGGTGTCCGGTCTTGGGTCTATGTATTTTTCAGTGGGTCCGGTCTTGGGTCTATATATTTTTCAGTGGGTCCGGTCTTGGGTCTATATATTTTTCAGTGGGTCCGGTCTTGGGTCTATATATTTTTCAGTGGGTCCGGTCTTGGGTCTATATATTTTTCAGGTGTCCGGTCTTGGGTCTATGTATTTTTCAGTGGGTCCGGTCTTGGGTCTATATATTTTTCAGTGGGTCCGGTCTTGGGTCTATATATTTTTCAGTGGGTCCGGTCTTGGGTCTATATATTTTTCAGGTGTCCGGTCTTGGGTCTATATATTTTTCAGTGGGTACGGTCTTGGGTCTATATATTTTTCAGTAGGTCCGGTCCTGGGTCTATGTATTTTTCAGTAGGTCCGGTCTTGGGTCTATATATTTTTCATGTGTCCGGTCTTGGGTCTATGTATTTTTCAGTGGGTCCGGTCTTGGGTCTATATATTTTTCAGTAGGTCCGGTCTTGGGTCTATATATTTTTCATGTGTCCGGTCTTGGGTCTATGTATTTTTCAGTGGGTCCGGTCTTGGGTCTATATATTTTTTAGTAGGTCCGGTCTTGGGTCTATATATTTTTCAGTGGGTCCGGTCTTGGGTCTATGTATTTTTCAGTAGGTCCGGTCTTGGGTCTATATATTTTTCAGTGGGTCCGGTCTTGGGTCTATATATTTTTCATGTGTCCGGTCTTGGGTCTATGTATTTTTCAGTGGGTCCGGTCTTGGGTCTATATATTTTTCAGTAGGTCCGGTCTTGGGTCTATATATTTTTCAGTGGGTCCGGTCTTGGGTCTATATATTTTTCAGTGAGTCTGGTCTTGGGTCTATATATTTTTCAGTGGGTCCGGTCTTGGGTCTATATATTTTTCAGTGGGTCCGGTCTTGGGTCTATATATTTTTCAGTGGGTCCGGTCTTGGGTCTATATATTTTTCAGTGGGTCCGGTCTTGGGTCTATATATTTTTCAGGTGTCCGGTCTTGGGTCTATGTATTTTTCAGTGGGTCCGGTCTTGGGTCTATATATTTTTCAGTGGGTCCGGTCTTGGGTCTATATATTTTTCAGTGGGTCCGGTCTTGGGTCTATATATTTTTCAGGTGTCCGGTCTTGGGTCTATATATTTTTCAGTGGGTACGGTCTTGGGTCTATATATTTTTCAGTAGGTCCGGTCCTGGGTCTATGTATTTTTCAGTAGGTCCGGTCTTGGTTCTATATATTTTTCATGTGTCCGGTCTTGGGTCTATGTATTTTTCAGTGGGTCCGGTCTTGGGTCTATATATTTTTCAGTAGGTCCGGTCTTGGGTCTATGTATTTTTCAGTGGGTCCGGTCTTGGGTCTATATATTTTTCAGTAGGTCCGGTCTTGGGTCTATATATTTTTCAGTGGGTCCGGTCTTGGGTCTATATATTTTTCAGTGGGTCCGGTCTTGGGTCTATATATTTTTCATGTGTCCGGTCTTGGGTCTATGTATTTTTCAGTGGGTCCGGTCTTGGGTCTATATATTTTTCAGTAGGTCCGGTCTTGGGTCTATATATTTTTCAGTGGGTCCGGTCTTGGGTCTATATATTTTTCATGTGTCCGGTCTTGGGTCTATGTATTTTTCAGTGGGTCCGGTCTTGGGTCTATATATTTTTCAGTGGGTCCGGTCTTGGGTCTATATATTTTTCAGTGGGTCCGGTCTTGGGTCTATATATTTTTCAGTGAGTCTGGTCTTGGGTCTATATATTTTTCAGTGGGTCCGGTCTTGGGTCTATATATTTTTCAGTGGGTCCGGTCTTGGGTCTATATATTTTTCAGTAGGTCCGGTCTTGGGTCTATATATTTTTCAGTAGGTCCGGTCTTGGGTCTATATATTTTTCATGTGTCCGGTCTTGGGTCTATGTATTTTTCATGTGTCCGGTCTTGGGTCTATGTATTTTTCAGTAGGTCTGGTCTTGGGTCTATATATTTTTCAGTAGGTCTGGTCTTGGGTCTATATATTTTTCAGTAGGTCTGGTCTTGGGTCTATATATTTTTCAGTAGGTCTGGTCTTGGGTCTATATATTTTTCAGTGGGTCTGGTCTTGGGTCTATATATTTTTCAGTGGGTCCGGTCTTGGGTCTATATATTTTTCAGTGGGTCCGGTCTTGGGTCTATGTATTTTTCAGTAGGTCTGGTCTTGGGTCTATATATTTTTCAGTGGGTCCGGTCTTGGGTCTATATATTTTTCAGTGTGTGGTCTTGGGTCTATATATTTTTCAGTGGGTCCGGTCTTGGGTCTATATATTTTTCAGTGGGCCCCCAGTCTTGGGTCTATATTTTATGTAGGAACCTGGATTGGGGTCCAATTTTTTTTAGGATGGAATGTGTCCTTTATAAATAATAGAGGAGTTATGTAAAAATATTGCATTTTCCTAAGTAGTCTTTTATAACCTACCCCCCGCCACGATGCTCCTTTTCAGTAGTAGTAGTAGTATGGCTTTCAATACTTCATGTTGTGCTATAAGTTGTCCCTATCAATGTGTAGCTTAGATTTAATTAGTGAAGATCCCTCCTTAATTCTCCCTGGCAGCTGAACCCTTGAGCCCGTCTGTAGACGTTCTACTTGTCAGAGTGGCTCAGGCTTCTTGGGAGCATTCATTCCGCTTTCCGTGCTGCTGTCTCGGGAGAACGTTGTCGGTGGGGGCAATGAAAATATGTCATTTTTTTCCGGGAGCAGCTCGTCCAAACATTGGCTAATTATGTTTATCTGTTTGACTAATGATGGCATCATAATTGCTTTGCCAACGTACACCAGAATTTGGAGGCCTGACAAACAGTCACCGGAAGACATTGCATAAAGGTTGTAAATAGTCTCTAAAGGTTTTGTAAGTGGATGTAAATGATGCTCTGCACCAAGGCCGGGGACGGCGGCTCCACGGGAAATGTCATCCTGCAGTCACGGAAGAGTTAAGGGTTTACAGACTTATAGGGGCCTTGTTGGATATTTTAGTAAAACAGCTGGGTACGAGGAAGACCCGGTGGCAGCGTATGGGTAATAGTCTCATCCCTTATGGTGATGGCTGATAAACTGCCTGGGTGTATGGGACGAGGCGGCTTATGCAGCGGGTCTTCACCAATCAGCCGGCCTCCTGCTTCATTTTCCTGGCACGGGCTCTTCATAAGCAGATACGGTACACTCCGCAGCGCCGCTATCTCTCTGTATATAAACATCCTATTACATTCTGTGCATTCTCATTCTGACGGTTTTCGACAAGTGAGATGCTCACGGCGGTGTGAGAAGAGCGGCCTGCGCTTGGGTTGGATGTAGTTATTTTATGCATATCTTCTGGACACCTCACGGCACCTTGGTGGGGAAATATTGACGGGTGATCCTCGATCCCATTTTTCTATAAAGAATTTGATCCAAACCTATTGATATCGGGGGCTCCAATGTGTACTCTCTCCCGACCTCCGGCAAAAGATGAGCATGAAGGTGGCTTTCACATAGAGAACACCAGCGCGCAAGACTGATTTGAGCCTTCCTATTTATGAAGACTCACAGAGGCTGCCGATATCTATCTGTAGGCTATGGGGGGTTTACGGGCCACCTTGCACTTAGGAAAAAAGTCAAGCCAACCTGATAGTTGATATTAAAGTGCACAATCCTTAATTTTACTAAAGATAAGGCCCCCATACTCTACATATTGGTTAAAATCCGGTCAAACCCACCCCTCTCGGGAGGGATCGGACTGTAGAAGAGTGACCTGTGACCTGCACCCACGTCATTGTTTTTATATGAATGAATAATGTGTAAATATGTGTAAAGTGGTAGTGATATGTTTAAATAACCTGAGTGTGTGTGTATATAGGCACAGTGCTTTCCGCCACCATTAGATGTCACCAGTCCTGGGTTCCCTGGTTGAAAGGAGAAGCTTAGGCCTCAGAAACAGTGACAGGGCTGAAAGAGTTAACTGAAGAAGTTGTCCCACAGTGAAGGAGTTATGCACACTTTTCAAGCTTGCTATACTACCCACTAGTGCAGCTTTCCACCCTCTAACTACTCCTTTTTGACTGACTAAACTCGGATGGAGTCAGGCTGTATCCTGCAGCTGGCTCCTCCTCCTGTGGGTGACCCACAGAACTTGTGTTCCTGCCCAAGTCCTCGCTAGACAGAACCTATTCTCTTTACTAGGGACTAGTACCTAACCCAGCCACTAGTACAGCTTTTACCCTCCAACTACTCCTCTTTGACGAAACTCGGATGGAGTCAGGCTGTATCCTGCAGCTGGCTCCTCCTCCTGTGGGTGACCCACAGAACTTGTGTGTTCCTGCCCAAGTCCTCGCTAGACAGAACCTATTCTCTTTACTAGGGACCAGTACCTAACCCAGCCACTAGTACGGCTTTTACCCTCCAACTACTCCTCTTTGACTGACGAAACTCGGATGGAGTCAGGCTGTATCCTGCAGCTGGCTACTCCTCCTGTGGGTGACCCACAGAACGTAACTGTTCCCTGCCCAAGTCCTCGATAGGCAGAACCTATTTTCTTTACCAGGGAGCAGTACCTAGCCTGGCCACTAGCTGGCCGCACTTATACTTTATGCATATACGTATTGCATACACAAACACAGCTCACATAATTATGATTCAACGATGATCGGTGTCTTCAGGACAGGGTCACACTAGCCTCGTCATCTTCTTACACACGTAAATAAATAGCAGATGTTACTAAATGTGTCCGTACACATTAAATGAATGGCAGTGAAAACAGTATATGGGGGATTCCCTGGTCTCCCTTGACAATGGAAGGATGGGGCATGTTGTATCTCATCATGCCTAATCCTTTGTTTAGGACCCTTTGCGCCACCGCTACCCTCCGCACCATCCATGTTTGATCTATTAACGTTACCAATTTCTACCCTGCTGAAAAGTCAGCCCGCTAATTGCTTGTGCGAAAGCGCCTGCAGTGTAAAGCACCATGCTCTTCAGCTTTGAGATTTCCATATCTCTTGGCTATTTTACCCACACCACTGGCATCCATAGATGCGTGCTTGCGGGCGTTTTTTCATTTTACCCCCGCTGATGCTATCTTCTTACATCTCAAGGATATGTCAGCGGGAGTAAACATGAATTTGATCGAAATCTCTCCGTATCCGTTTCACCAGACTCTTCCCACACGTTACATATTTTTTTTTATATAATGCCCCCCTTCCTAAATTCCAGAATGGTGCCCCAGGTGCAATTTCATAAAATGACCTGTCACGTTGTCGCTCCATCTCCCCCGCTCCCCCGTCACATTAATTCCTCCATTGTTTCTCCCTATATGTGTCCCCATCTCCCGGTGGAGATGTCTTCTCGTCAATGCCTTGCGTTTAGTCCACTCCCTCCAGCCTTTCTCTAATCTCTGCCATTATCGCAGCATGAATTTGATTTCCCTTAAGCAAAGCTCTTCTCTTCTTCTTCTTCTTCTTCTTCACCCATCGTCATTGCCGCATCCTCACCCCGGGAATCTGTATTCCTTGTGGGAGCATCTTGCTTTGACCCTCGAAGACAGACGTAAAGCTATTAAGTCTCTTCCCCCTCACCCTGACAGTGCGGGGTAGGCTACAATCCGTCATGTTGCCCTGCAGGTTTACAAACCGAGTGGGTTAACAACCGTATTGATGGATATTTTTTTTTTTCCCGATGGAGTTTAGTTAAGGGACATCACAAGGCTTGGGTTTCCTTCACCTGGTTCTAGATTAATATATGGTAAGTGCTACGTCTCCAGCCGAGAGTGAAAAACATCTGCAGACCTGCAATTTGTTTGTTGGCTGCTTAAGTCTTATTGAGGGTTTATTGTGAAGGCAATTACAGGCTGATGGGGAAAGTGGCGGCACTTTATAGGTCCTGGTGACAGGTACAGATACCACCCATCCACTATTTCATTAGCCATGCCAATGAGTGATGGGCAAGGAGAAGCAAGAGCCTGGGCTCCCGACCTGCCGGCCCGCCATATATCCGGAGAACAGCCACAATCTGATTTGCCAGTTTTGTCTTTAAGAATTACAAATTAAGTTGATACCTATTATGTTAATGTATTTTACTGATAAAATATATATTTTGTGTGGGAATGGTCAGAAAATCCACTTAATTGACGGCCTACCTAACTGCAGGATGTGCAGTCTACCCCTCCACCCTCCAAATCCAAACCTCTTACCCCCTTAACAATTGGACCTAAATCCATTATTGATTATTATCTTGCTGGCAATTTAAGTGTTCGGTGTGAGGCCCGTGTGCATTGTAGGGTCTATGGCCGGCCTACTAGTGTGTGACCTACTAGTGTGTGTCCTACTGTTTTGCGGACCATGGGTGACCTACCGGTGTGCGGTCCATGGGTGACCTACCGGTGTGCAGACTGTGGGTGACCTATCTGTGTATAACCCATGGGTGTGCTACCAGTTTGCGACCCATACGGGTGGTGTGCGGCCCGTGGGTGGCCTACCGCTGTGCGGCCCGTGGGTGGCCTACCGCTGTGCGGCCCGTGGGTGGCCTACCGCTGTGCGGCCCGTGGGTGGCCTACCGCTGTGCAGCCCACTGGTGTGTGGCCTACCATTGTGCAGCCCACCGGTGTGCAGCTCAGGGGTGACCTACCGGTTTGTGGCCTACCGTTGTGCGACCCACCGTTGTGCGGCCCTTGGGTGGCCTACCGGTCTCAGCAGGGATGCCCATGCTCAGAAGTGCTCCTGCTCATGCTGCATAGTGATTTGACATGTTGGAGTGTGATACTATGTGGTAATGAGGAGCCTACTGTATTTGAAGTAGGTGTAATAACCAGGGAGAAGATAGATGGCTGATGTATCTCTATCGGTGGGATCAATGAGGTTGTGTGTAAGAGATTATTTCCTCTGAAGGTCAAGCGAGGAAGATTGTAGATGAGGAACTGGCAGAAACGGACTGCAATGCACTCTTGGGAAATTTGGTTGCCTCTTGATCATGTGGGATGAACTGCTGCCCGTCCACCGAAAGAGAAGAGACCAAAAATGCAGAGGAGTGAGAGAAGAGGCGGAAAGGGGTGAAAATGACACTGGAAAGAGGCGGGTTTTGTATTGATATGGTTAAAGTAATGATGTGCACAGATTTAGTTCTCTTTGTAACAAACCCTGTAAGCAGTAGATGCCCACATGGCTGCTAAGGAGCCCGTGAGCTGGGGTGGCCCGGTGCCAGTGCAGGAACCAGGTACTATGGAAGACTATGTGGGGTGCATTATAATATATGGAAAGCTACAGTGCATAATACTATGTGGAGGACTATGGGATGTGCATTATACTGTATGGAGGACTATGGGATGTGCATTATACTATATGGAGGACTATGGAGTGTGCATATAGAGGACTGTGGGATGTGCAATATACTATATGGAGGACTATGACTTGTGTATTATAGTATATGGAGGACTAAGGGGTGTACATTATACTATATGGAGGATTATGGGGTCTGCATTATGCTATATGTAGGACTAAGGGGGGTTAATTAAACTATATGGAGGACTATGGGGTGCATTATATTATATGGAGGACTATGAAGTGCGCATTATACTATATGAATGACTAAGGGGTGTGTATTATACTAAACATAGGACTATGGGGGGTGAATTATACTATATGGAAGACTATGGGGGTGCATTATACTATATGGAGGACTATGGGGTATGCGTTATACTATATAGAGGTCTGTGGTATGCACTATACTATGTGGCGCTCATTATACTATACAGAGGACTATGGGGTGCATTTGTAATAGATGGAGGACTATGAGGGTCCATTATACTGTGTGGGCTCATTATACTATATTGACGACTATGTGGTGCATTTGTAATATATGGAGGACTATGGGATGTGCATTATACTATTATGGAGGACTATGGAGTGTGCATTATACTATATAGAGGACTGTAGGATGTGCATTATACTATATGGAGGACTATGGCTTGTGCATTATAGTATATGGAGGACTAAGGGGTGTACGTTATACTATATGGAGGATTATGGGGTGTGCAATATGCTATATGTAGGACTAAGGGGGTAAATTATACTATATGGAGGACTATGGGGTGCATTATATTATATGGAGGACTATGAAGTGTGCATTATACTATATGGAGGACTAAGGGGTGTGCATTATACTATATGGAGGATTATGGAGTGTGCATTATGTTATATGTAGGACTAAGGGGGGTAAATTATACTATATGGAGGACTATGGGGTGCATTATATTATATGGAGGGCTATGGGGTGCATTATTTTATATGGAGGACTATAAAGTGTGCATTATACTATATGGAGGATTATGGGGTGTGCATTATGCTATATGTAGGACTAAGGAGGGTAAATTATACTATATGGAGGACTATGGGGTGCATTATATTATATGGAGGACTATGAAGTGTGCATTATACTATATAGAGGTATCTGGTATGCACTATACTATATGGGGCTCATTATACTATACAGAGGACTATGGGGTGCATTTGTAATAAATGGAGGACTATAAGGGTCCATTATACTGTGTGGGGCTCATTATACTATATTGACGACTATGGGGTGTGCATTATACTAAACTAAGGACTATGGGGGTGCGTTATACTATATGGAGCACTGTGGGGGTGCATTATACTGTGTGGGGCTCATTATACTATATTGAGGACTATGGAGTGTGCATTATACTATATGGAGGACTGTGGGGGTGCATTATACTGTGTGGGGCTTATTATACTATATTGAGGACTATGGAGTGTGCATTATACTAAACTGAGAACTATGGGGGTGCATTATACTATATGGAGGACTATGGGGTGTATTTTTAATCTCTTCCTGTGCACCTCTCCCTGCCACCTAGAAGTCCATAGTAGGGTTCCCAACTGAAATAAAGAAACCTCTTTTAGAGGGCTCTCTCTACAGATGATACCGTCCTCTAAAAGGCTTTATACCAATGACCTTGCCAGTACTTTATGTATGACTGATCTGTCCTAGAACATGAAGAAAAAAAAAATAACTAACCGTGTCCATAAGAAAAGTCGTGACGGGATCAACCATATATTTTAAAATAATTAGAACGCCACTGTGCAAAGTCCGGTGACGAGAAAGAAAGTGAGAGAAAATCAATTTTTACAATATAGAACAAAATCCACAAGGTTGGCACCAGGTGACGGTATAAAGTATTGGTATTGAAGCGTATAGCAGAACATTGAGATATGGAATAAACATTGAAGTGAGGATAATAAGGTTTTGTCGGTTTGTTGAAGCGATAATGGATTCTTAAGTTGCCCGCAACAGTTTTATGCATTTTAATTGAACCATCGTGTGAGAAAGCGTCTTATCATTGGAAGTTTTCTTCTCAAAACTGAATGATTTCAAAGTGATATAATGAGATTTTCAGCTTCCTCTAAAAAATATTAGTTACCATACAGAGACATGTTTTCAGTAACGATTGACCAAAATAATCAGGATGGTGATGTACAAGCTCCCGAATATTCATCATTGTATCGGCATTTTTATCACAAACTTGCCCAATTATATTTCCATGACTCGCCTGTACAAATGCATTCATCAAATGTCTCTTGTTGTGGCCCATCTCCTGGGGGGGAAACAAAGGATCGGGCATGTTCAATCAAACATGTTCTATCCGTTTTTATCCCAACATCATCCATCAAGTCAAAAGGCCACCATACATGTGAGATTGGTGTCTGTTCTACCAAAATTGGTGTGGGATCAAAGAAGGATCAGAAAAGTCCGCTATAACAAGTCTTATCCTTTGTTCCTTCCCTTGTCGATTTTGGTTTAATGGGCCAATTAAGCTCAGAAGTTTGGAGGATTTTGGGAGAAAAAAGGATTGGATATTTTGGGAGAAAGGACAGGGCATGTTGAATCAAACACCCATTTTTTTTTTAACCAACCAACTAAGCTCATATGTTTATGGGTGTTTTGAGTTGATGGAACATCTGAGAGAAAGAAGGTTGAGACATGTTGGATTCACGAAGCCCAATCCTTTCTACCGATATCTTCCATTGAGTCAACACACAACCACACATGTGAGATTTGTTGGTCAGTTAAACCAAAACCCGCATTTGATTCAACAGTTTCACCGACTAACCAATCTCTCATGTATGGTGGTGTATTGACTTTGATGGAAGATGTTGGGAGAAAAGAGAAGGCATGTTAAATCAAGCATCTTCCATTGAGTCAATGTATCACAATACATGTGAGATTAGTAGGTCAGTTAAACCAAAATTGGTGGGGGAACAAAGGATCAGGCATGTTGGAGCTAACATGTCCAAGCCTTCTTTCTTCCGTTGTCTTCCATCAGGTCAACAAACCACCATACATACAAGATTAGTTGGTAGGGTGAACCAAAATCCTCATTTGATTCAACATGCCCATGCCCTTTGTTCATACACCAAATTTGGTTTGCCAACCAACTAATCTCACATATATGGTGGTGTATTGACTTTCTTAGTTCCACTGCTGTCCATGGATGGTTGTCTGCTGTCACATATCCGCTTTGTTAGTGTCACAGCTGTCCATAGGTGGTTATGTCTGGTGTTGCATCTCCACTGTCATAGTTCCACAGCTGTCCGTGGATGGTTGTCTCCTGTGGCATCTCCACTTTCTTAGTTCCACAGCTGTCCATAGGTGGTTATGTCTGCTGTTTCATCTCCTCTTTCTTACTTCCACAGTTGTTGATGGTGATTATCGCTGCTGTGGCGTCTCCGCTTTCTTAGGTACACAGCTGTCTCTGGGTGGTTATGTCTGCTGGGGCATCTCCACTTTCTTAGTACCACTGTTATCCATGGGTGGTTATGTCCGCTTTCTTAGTTCAACAGTTGACCATGGGTGATTATGTCTGCTTGGGCACCTCCGCTTTCTTAGTTCTCCTGTTATCCATGGGTGGTTGTGTATAATGTGGCATCTCCGCTTTCTTAGTTCCCCTGTTATCCATGGGGGGTTGTCTTCTGTGACCTCTCCACTTTTTTAATTCCATAGCTGCCCATGGGTGGTTATGTCTGCTGTGGCATCTCCACGTTATTGAAATGACTGACTCAGATTGCAGTACTGCACACAACTTGTGTACAAGGGTGAAATCATTTTTGGAAAGTAAAACAGCCATGTTTTCAACAGTCGCAAAAACGTGCAGACTACCACGACGTAATGCACATAGGTTATCGTCAGAACTTAGTCTTTGGGAGTAAAATAACAAGAGTAACCAAAACAAGAAGATGAAAAATGACCCAGGAGTTATTGAAGGAGAAATCCATTTGAAATAATTTTTCTTTCTATGAAAAGGACCTTTCAAACAAATAGTAGTTTTGTGAGATTTCCAGCAGCAGAAAATCTCAGGGCAGTCAAAGGTGTTAAAAGACCATTCATTCTAGAAATAAGTAATGGTCCGAGATTACAGACTTACAGGGTTATTCCCATCTCCGCTATTCATGACTAAGACTCGAATTTCCATCTCTATGTGCCGGCCACAGGACGGCGGGAAACAACTGAGCAGTTTGTGCGAAAGCTTCCCGTAATTTGGGAGACAACTCAGAAATTTTGACAATTGGGGCCAAAAGTGTTCAGCTGCTATCCTCCGATGATGGAGACCTATTTGGTAAAAAGTCAATTTTCGGTCTCGGAAGAGCGTTTCACTTGGCTTCAACCCCCACCTGTCAACACTTCTGATGTATCCATACATTTAACGTGCCAAACGTAGGGTTATGTATCTTGGGCATATCGGAGGAACATGTTGACTAGATTTCATTATCAATTTAATTTCCAGATGTCTGGATAGTATTTCTCGAGAGTGGGGCCTCTTCTTCTTCTTCTTGGGTCTTCATAAGTGTTCATCATCTCTTTGCAATCTCAACCTGAACTTCTTTGTCCCTGTGTAATTACCTATTTCTCATAGACCCTTCAAAGAATTCTTGTTGACCTTATCTGACCAAAGCTCTTCAAAGAAAGAGGTTCTTTATGGGATTATATGTAATGTCATAATTTTAACCAATGGGCAAGACCTGAAGAAAAATAGGATGTGGAGGATGAAAAGGACTACAATCTTTAGTTACTTCATCGAAGATGATTTGGATGTTTAGAATGTCCGATGGGTTCCGGTGAACCTGGGCCACCACCTTTGTTAGCCAGATGAATAGGTCCTTGTAGCATTTTAGATTCTATGTAGACAGATGGGTTTGCCCCCCATGTAATAATGTTACCCAGGGATGGATATATCATTGGTGCAACTTGTTATGCTGCACAAAGGCAAAACCTTGCAGCCTAAAAGCTCTTTTAGAGGTAGAAAAGAGCCCCATATGCTATCCTCTGCCCTCTTCTGTCTGTGTCCGCCAGTTATGTTCCCCATCCTGGCTCCTTCCAACAATAAAATCCCCTGTTTTGTCCCCCGATCCAGGCCATTTTATTATAGTTGAGGGGACACTATTAAATAAAAGGGGCAAGATAGGGGACATTATTGCAGGATGGGGGACACTATTATAGTAAGGAACCCATAATAGAGGACAATATTAAATAGTGTCTTCCATCCTGCAATAATATCATCCATCAATTGCCAATGTAAGTAAAGCGCTGTGGAATTAATAGCGCTATATAAATGAATAAATGTTATTATTATTATTATCATTATTATTATCCATCCTGGCCCCTTTATTTATTAATGTCCCCCATCCTGTGCCTCTTCCTATAATAATGTTCCCCATTATGACCCCTTTTATTTAATAATCCCCCCCCATTTCTGAGCCCCATACTATAATAATATACCACATTCTGGGCCCCATCATGTAATCATGTTCTCCATCCTGCACCCCTTCCTATAATAATGTCCCCTATCATAAAATAATATTACCCATCCTGACCCCTTTTATTTAATAACCCCTCCATTCTGAGCGCCGTCCTAATAATAATGTCCAACATTCTGGTAAACATCCTATAATCATGTCCTCCATTCTGTGCCCATTCTTATAATGTCCTCTATATGTAAAATAATGTTCCCCATCCTGACCCCTTTTATTTAATAATGCCCCCCCATCCTGTGCCTCATCCTGTAATAATGTCCATCATCCTCGGCCCCATCCTATAAAAATATCCCCGTCTTAGCCCCTTACATAAATAATGTCCCTTGTCCTGGGTCCCATCCTATCACAATACCCCCACCATGGGCCCCTTCTTGGTATATTATCCTCTGTTCTTCTCCAGTACATTTAAAAAAAGGAAAAGCATGATTATCCTTATCTTCCCTTGCTTACTCCACATCCGGTGTCCTCTTCTATAGCCAGAGCAGAAGCTGGCAGCTGACTTTTATGTACTCACCACAGGCAACTTATGACGTCACTTCCATGTCTCACCCATGAAGGGCAAGTTGATGTCAGCTGCTGGTCTCTGATTGGCTGGCTGCTTGCATTGCACTGCAGGTAGCTGGATGTTCCTGAATTTATTGAACACTATATTTATTCTTTTTTTTATTTTTTTTGAGGTGCCATCTATAAAAAATAAATATAAAAATAAAAAGATCATCCCAAAAATATTTTTTCTTCTGTCTGTAAAGAATTGAGTATCTGGAATGTAAATTGTAAGCAAATCCAGTTTTTATTTTCTTGTTTTCTATCTAGTAGTACATATCTGCATAGATCCTATCTGCCTGGCATTGGGATTTGTAATTTCCCTGGAGGAGTTTGCTGTAAGATATCTTTCAAGAGCTGGAAATCCTCTTTCCAACAAACTGCGCTCGACTCGATGTTTGCCTTCTACACGTTGCGTGTGCCAACTTTACGGCTGTGTGACACGGGTAATTACAGGATCTTTATCACTTTAATATCCATAGGAAGAACTGAAAATTAACTGTGCGAAGGTTATATTTGATTCTGGATTATATGTCGGCACAGTATATTTGCCGTAAGATTTTCCAGACCTTGGGGTATCTCCATACTCGACATCTAATAATCCAGAAGTTCAAGGGTTGTCTACTGGACCACCACTTTTAGATTCTCTCTTGCGTCTTGGTCTTGCGAGATCTTTGCTCCATCAGTATAAAAAGTTTCAAGGCGTCCAGAGTCGAGATTGTCATTTTCAATAACCAATGGTGATTTATTGATGTATTACCCTAAGAAGCTAAACCAAGGGTCTCGACTCGGCAAGTTACAACTGTGCCAAAGATCGTAGTTTTTTACAATAACCGATGTTGATTTCATGACTTATTACCCTACGGAACTAAACCATGGATCTCGATCTAATGAAGGACAGGGGCTCCTATGCTGTCCCTCATATTACGGTACCTTAGGTTATCCCTAACCTCAGGTTTACCCCTAATGGTGGAGATACCATAGACCTGTGCCTGGCTCTTCTCTTGACCAGAACTAAACTGATTTCCTCCTCCCACCAGAGAAGGACTGGGCAGGAGTGAGTTGGAGACACACACAAAAACAGACCAGGTAAAAGCAAACTCTGACACACTGCAAACACACAGAAATAAACAATGAGAGACTCAGGAGAAAAGCAAGAGCAGGAAGGTAGCACCAAAAGACAACAAGGGTTAAAGGCCCCGTCACACACAGAGATAAATCTTTGGCAGATCTGTGGTTGCAGTGAAATCATGGACATATTGTTCCATTTGTACACAGCCACAAACCTGGCACTGATTGTCCACAATTTCACTGCAACCACAGATCTGCCGCAGATTTATCTCTGTGTGACAGGGCCTTAATTCCACAGTCGCACTTGGCAACAATTGTTACAACCACCAGATAGTCTGGATTAGAGATGAGTGAACCCAAGGTTCGGTTTAAGAACTGAACACCAACTTTTCATGCAAACTAAACTCACGCGAGCAACGCTGTGCTCAGGTACACTCTGTGCTTAACCATGTGTGATTCGCTTGCAGTGTTTGAATGGCACACACTGGGGTTAACAACAGCGTGATCACATGTGGTGTGTAACAAAAAAATTGAAAAAGACCACTACCCTCCCCTGCAAGTACTCTGCTTATGGCTGGCTGTATGTGGGTGGAGACTCAACCTGCCAATCAGCATTTCCGAACCTCCTCGGACCAAGTTCAGATGTGTAGAAGTTTGGTTTGTTTGCTGCCAGCAAACCAAACTTCCAAAGGTTCGCTCATCTTTAGCTTGGATCACAACACCTCACCAGATAAACTATAGCTGGCATAGAAGGAAGGAATTAGCCAGCATATATAGGAGGGGAGCAGATGTGATTGGCTCCCCAACAACATGTGATCAAAGGAGACTAACAAGCAGACTAGCAAAGATTAACTTTTGCTACCCTGCCTATGAACTATCACTCTGTATGTTGATGCCCCAGTCTGCCTGCTTTGATTATAGACACCAAAGAAGTGATCAGGCTTGAGTGTCAGAATCTGTAATCTGAACAGATCCCGATGCTGCCATGACAGTCGACGAAGTTTGTAAAAACCTCCTCGTGACAGTGTGCCAAAGATCATAATTTTTTACAGTAACCCATGGTGATTTTATGACCTATTACCCTATGGAAGTAAACAACGGATCGCGACTCTGCAAGTTATGACTGTGCCAAAAATCGTAATTTCACATATTTAGGGCTTCTATTTGTTTTGTAGATGTTTTATACAGTTTGTAAAGTTGGGTGACTTTGGCAACACTTTACTTTTTTAATTTTTTTTTTAACTACCGTATTTTCCGGTTTGTAAGATGCACTTATTTTCCCCCAAAACTGAGTCGAGCAGTGCTGCAACTTGAAGATCCAAGGCAAAATCTCCAATCTTTTTATAGGCCAATGGGACTTTTGGGGTTCTCTAGGCTCCAGGGTTCGGGGGCAATTGGAATCCCTACACCTCGAGAATATGAAAAACATGGCTACCTACGTCCAGCACAGGTTGTGTGTGGTATTACTTCTTGGAGATGGGCTACACTACCAGGTAAGACCGTCTTGAAGCTCCAAGGCAAAATCTCCAATCTTTTATAGGCCAATGAAACTTTTGGGGTCGTCTGGGTATGATTGGAATTCCTCTACCTTGAGAATTTGAAAAAGATGGCTGCTTACTTCCTGCACAGGTTGTGTGCAGTATTACATCTCTGAGCTAGTCTACGATACGAGCTACGACCATGGACAGGTGGTGTGCAGTATTACATTTCTGAGCTGGTCTAAAATACGAGCTATGACCATGGACAGGTGGGCAGCATTACATCTCTGAGCTGGTCTACGATACGAGCTACGACCATGGACAGGTGGGCAGCATTACATCTCTGAGCTGGTCTACGATACGAGCTACGACCATGGACAGGTTGTGTGCAGTATTACATTTCTGAGCTGGTCTACAATACGAGCTATGACTATGGACAGGTGGGCAGTATTACATCTCCGAGCTGGTCTACGATACGAGCTACGACCATGGACAAGGTTGTGTGCAGTATTACATTTCCGAGCTGGTCTACGATACGAGCTACGACCATGGACAAGGTTGTGTGCAGTATTACATCTCCGAGCTGGTCTACGATACGAGCTATGACCATGGACAGGTTGTGTGCAGTATTACATTTCCGAGCTGGTCTACGATACGAGCTATGACCATGGACAGGTTTTGTTAATTCACCAGTTGAGGACAGGATTATAGGTCCTATCCCACCCAAAGTCCAAAAAGCGCAGACCAGCAGCCCACTGCGGGGAATAGGGCATCCGCCAGGTCCCCTTTAGATCCCAAGAGTCAGTGTATGCGGGCAAGGCTCCCACCCGTAGTTCTGTGAGCGGACTCCCGTGTTCCACACCGGGAAGTCCAAAGAGAACTAAAAACCGTGCAGAGGAAAGTGACACAGACCATCACCCCGGATGAGGGAACAGAATACACCTGGCCGTGGCGGCCGACCACTGGCACCTTGGTTTACCGCTGGACTTGTGTGATTTCTTTGACTGTGACTACACTAACATCCCCCGGTCCGACCGGGCGCGCCGGCCCCTGCAGCTACCATCCTCAGCACAGTGACACTGGGCCCCGGGGCATCCACCCCTACCCACGGAGGGTTAAAAACAACTAGCTGCCATTCCAACACCCCCAGGTGCTCCCTAATTGCAGCGGTGGTAATCCATCTTACCACACGCCGTGGGTGGCGTCACAGACAATCTCCCCTGTAAATAACCTATTTTCAGTCGTGGGCGATGGACGGCTGCGCGAGCCCCGGATCCGGCTGCCACTCGAGCCACAGCTACCGCCCGGATCCGAGTGCCTCGAGCGCCCCCCCAACCCCTTCCCGGTTGTAATCTGTCCCCCGCCCGCGACACGAGCCAAGACCATGGACAGGTGTGTGGTTTCTGGAAGAAAGCAGAATAGTTTTCGGAATTATGGATTATCCCTTTTATTTCCACAGGGTATTTTTCTAATTCGAGTCTCTTACGAAAAGCCGGTGTTCTTATGTGCCGGATTATCCTTGGCCCCCCCTTGTAGCCATTCCAGAGTTCACCACCGGTTGCCCACCTTGGTTGTTCTTCATGGTACCCCTTTTTTCCCCCCGGTTTTGACTCCTTCCATATGTAGCAAGAGCAAAGCCATTTGGATCAGAATTTATCCCCTCCGGTGGAATATGAAGCCGGGTAGCCATGCGTGCCGGAAGATGAATGGAACCACAAAGCGGATCCACTGTATGAAATGATAATTTGGTGGAGCATGCGGGCAGCTGGATACATGAATGGGGCCAAATTGCTTACAGATGCCTTAATTTGGCATTGACGAGCCATGGGGCTGATTATACGTCCAAGGTCTTGAGTAACTTTTGCAAAATCTTAATGATTCGAACACTTTTCAACTGGATAACTGCAAGTACCTTCATTCGCCTTGGTAGAGACTATTTTGCAGGCATCAGCGCTAACCTGTCGGCATTCATTTCGGGTATCCTGTGCGTAATGTTTTTGCATCACATTGGACGTGATGATAAAATACGGAGCCCCCTCTATATCAGGCTTGCACTCTTTAGTCATTTTGCATTTGTCAGCGAGTCAGGGGTTAATTCCTACCCCCCCACCACCACCCGCCTGCAGCTTTTGAGGGATGGCGGATGCTGCTGTTTCTTAGCAACGCCAGATTGGGGGGGGGGATTTGCTGGTTGTCATGGTAATGGGATGCAGCTGCAGTTTTGGTGACAGCAGCAAGTGGCAATGTAGAAGGGAGTTGGGAGGGGCGGTAGGGGGGTCAGTGTCAGGCCCAGATGTCCCCCTATTAACGCTTTCAGCTCCAGGATTGGTTGCAACAAAGATGAAAAAAAAAACAGACAGATATGACCTTGGGCAGTGACCGCGGAGGGGAGTCATGGGCGCCGTTTCCCCGTGCACGTCTTCCAGAAGCTTTCTGCAGTGAGGACGGGGTTAAATCAATCTCGCGGTCCTAGAGGCCTACTGGAGAGAGAAAGGAGACGTCTTCCATAGTTTGTGTCTCTCCTGCTGCTGCTAGACTCCAATCCCAGCATGCACTGCCTGTCAAATTTCAGAGTCCCCAGCATGTGCCGTCAGCGCGCGATGTTAGGGGGACTTGTAGTTCAATGCAAAAAATGAAAGAGAATAGTGATAAATACGTGGGGGGCGCTAATGGGTGACCACTGACGAAGCCAAGCGCGAGCATTCGCGGATGATATTCTATAGGTGTATCGTTAAAAGGAATATTGTTGTGTGTGTGTGTGTGTGTATATATATATATATATGTGTGTGTATATGTGTATATGTATATGTATATATATATATATATATATATATATATATATATATATATATAATATGTGTGTGTGTGTATATATATATATTAGTATATATTTAGATTTGCCTTGCAAAACAACCTAAGGCTCGGGTTCTCAAAAAAGTGGTGTCTGGGTTTACGTGCCGAAGTCCCACATTGCAGAGACCATAGCATTATAATACTTGAGATGTACAGTACAGACCAAAAGTTTGGATACACCTTCTCATTCAAAGACTTTTCTTTATTTTCCTGACTCTGGAAATTGTAGATTCGCATTGAAGGCATCAAAACTCTGAATGTAAACATGTGGAATGAAATACTTAACAAAAAAGTGTGAAACAACTGAAAATATGTCTTCTATTCTAGGTTCTTCAAAGTAGCCACCTTTTGCTTTGATTACTGCTTTGCACACTCTTGGCATTCTCTTGATGAGCTTCAAGAGGTTGTCACCGGAAATGGTTTTCCAACAGTCTTGAAGGAGTTCCCAGAGATGCTTATTATTATTATTATTATTATTATTTATTTATAGAGCACCATTAATTCCATGGTGCTGTACATGAGAGGGGGGGTTACATACAAAATACGTATACAAGTTACAGTAGACAGACTAGTACAGAGGGAAGAGGGCCCTACCCTTGCGGGCTTACATTCTATAGGATTATGGGGAGGAGACAATAGGTGGGGTGTAGGTCAGGCGGCAGCTCCGCACGGTGGTCGGGCGGCAGCTCCGCACGGTGGTCGGGCGGCAGCTCCGCACGGTGGTCGGGCGGCAGCTCCGCACGGTGGTCGGGCGGCAGCTCCGCACGGTGGTCGGGCGGCAGCTCCGCACGGTGGTCGGGCGGCAGCTCCGCACGGTGGTCGGGCGGCAGCGAGTTCATTGTAGATTGTAGGCATTTCTGAACAGGTGCGTTTTCAGGTTCCATTTGAAGTTTGCAAGGGTAGGGGATAGTCTGACGTGTTTAGGCAGCGAGTTCCAGGAGACTGAGGATGCTCGGGAGAAGTCTTGGAGTCGGTTGTGTGAGGAGCGAATGAGAGAGGAGGAGAGGAGGAGATCTTGGGAGGACCGGAGGTGACGTGTTGGAGTGTAGTGGGAGAGTAGTTCGGAGATGTACGGAGGGGAAAGATTATGCACAGCTTTGTAGGTCAGTGTTAGAAGTTTGAATTGGATACGGTGGAAGATTGGAAGCCAGTGGAGGGACATGCAGAGAGGAGAAGCGGGGTGGTATTGAGGAGAGAGGTGGATAAGTCGGGCAGCAGAGTTAAGGATGGACTGGAGAGGGGCAAGCGTGTTGGCAGGGAGGCCACAGAGGAGGATGTTACAGTAGTCGAGGCGGGAGATTATGAGGGCATGCACTAGCATTTTAGTAGATTGCAAATTGAGGAAAGGGCGGATTCTGGAAATATTTTTGAGTTGAAGACGGCAAGAGGTGGTGAGGGATTGGATGTGTGGTATGAAGGATAAGGCAGAGTCAAAGGTCACTCCGAGGCAGCGAACTTTGGGTACTGGCGAGAGCGTGGTGTTATTTATTGTAATAGATAGATCAGGTGGAGAGTGTAGGTGAGACGGAGGAAAGATGATTAGTTCAGTTTTGGCCACATTGAGCTTTAGGAAGCGAGAGGAGAAGAAGGAGGATATAGCAGATAGACATTTCGGGATTTTGGACAGCAGAGATGTGGCATCTGGGCCAGAGAGGTAGATCTGGGTGTCGTCGGCATATAGGTGGTATTGGAAGCCATGGGACTTTATGAGTTGTCCCAGGCCAAATGTGTAGATAGAGAAAAGTAGGGGTCCTAGGACAGAGCCTTGAGGGACGCCAACAGAGAGATGGTGGGATGAAGAGGTTGTGTGGGAGTGGGAGACACTAAAAGTGCGATTTGAGAGGTATGAAGAGATCCAAGAGAGGGCAAGATCTCTGACACCAAGGGAAGAGAGGGTCTGTAATAGGAGGGAGTGGTCAACGGTATCGAAGGCTGAGGACAGGTCTAGGAGTAGGAGTATAGAGAAGTGCTTGTTCGCTTTGGCAGTAAGCAAGTCATTTGTGATTTTAGTCAGGGCAGTTTCGGTGGAGTGATGTGGACGGAAGCCGGACTGTAGGTTGTCAAAGAGAGCGTTAGAGGAGAGGTGGGAGGAAAGTTCAGCATGGACATGCTGTTCCAGGAGTTTTGAGGCAAGTGGGAGTAGTGATATGGGGCGGTAGCTGGTAGTAGAGGTTGGATCGAGGGAAGGTTTCTTTAGGATAGGTGTGACTGTTGCATGTTTAAAGGCAGAGGGGAAGGTTCCAGTCGTTAAAGATAGGTTGAAGAGATGGGTTAAGGCTGGAATAAGGATGGTGGTGAGGTTGGGAAGGAGGTGGGATGGCATGGGGTCAAGTGCGCAGGTGGTGAGGTGCGCTTTTGAGAGCAGACGTGCAAGCTCTCCTTCGGTGATGGTGGGGAGGAAGTTTATGGGGGAGGGGCAGTGGTCAGCTACATGAAGGGGTTGTGGTGGCTGAGCAGAGAAGACTTGCCTTATTAGGTCGATTTTTTCTTGGAAATAGGTGGCAAAGTCTTCTGCAGAAATGAGGGAGGTTGGAGGGGGCAGTGGTGGGCGAAGGAGGGAGTTGAAAGTGTTGAATAACTGTTTGGGGTTGTGTGTTAGAGAGGATATGAGGTTTCTGAAGTAATCGTGTTTAGCAGAGGTGAGGACTGAACGAAATGTGTGAATTGCATTTTTGAATGTGGTGAAGTCTTCCTGGGAGTGCGTTTTCTTCCACCGCCGCTCTGCAGCCCTAGACCTTTGCCTAAGTTTTTTAGTGAGGCTGTTGTGCCAGGGCTGTCTAGCACTTGTTGGCCCTTTTGCCTTCACTCTGCGGTCCAGTTCACACCAAACCATCTCGATTGGGTTCAGGTCTGGTGACTGTGGAGGCCAGGTCATCTGGCGTAGCACCCCATCACTCTCCTTCTTAGTAAAATAGCCCTTACACAGTCTGGAGGTGTGTTTGGGGTCATTGTCGTGTTGAAAAATAAATGATGGTCCAACTAATCGCAAACCGGATGGAATAGCATGCCGCTGCAAGATGCTGTGGTAGCCATGCTGGTTCTGTATGCCTTCAATTTTTAATAAATCCCCAACAGTATCACCAGCAAAGCCCCCCCACACCATCACACCACCTCCTCCATGCTTCACGGTGGAAACCAGGCATGTAGAGTCCATCTGTTAACCTTTTCTACAAAGACACGGTGGTTGAATCCAAAGATCTCAAATTTGGACTCATCAGACCAAAGCACAGATTTCCACTGGTCTAATGTCCATTCCTTGTGTTCTTTAGCCCAAACAAGTCTCTTCTGCTTGTTGCCTGTCCTTAGCAGTGGTTTCCTAGCAACTATTTTACCATGAATGCCTGCTGCACAAAGTCTCCTCTTAACAGTTGTTCTAGAGATGAGAAGGTGTGTCCAAACTTTTGGTCTGTACTGTATGACTCTGCATAATGCAGAATTTATACCCCTTTCTTCCATGTTTCTGGTATGTGTGGTGTCCATGTCCACACATACCGGAGACACAAACACATAGTCCCGTTAAAATCATTGGGTCTATGCACACATCAGTGTTTTAACATGGAACGTGTGTCTTAATGGACCATTTGTGTGTCCGTATGCTTCACATGGTGACAGTCCGTTTTCTGCTGCAGCACAGGTGTCACACGGACTGCACACTGATGTGATCAGTGTGACATGTACTGGAGAAAGCGCCTATCCCTTAAAAAATAAAAAAATAACTAAAAAATTATACACGCTGATTTCCGGCGCTGCTGTTGCTTCTGGGTTCTGCTCATTATGCCTCATGAATATTCACTGCACTGACTGTGGACCCGGAAGCGACAGCGCTGCTGTTACTGCCAAATCTTGTTCATTATGCCTCCTGAATAATCACTGCACTGACTGTGGACCCAGAAGCAACAGGGCTGCTGTTGCTTCTGAGTCCAGCTCATTATGCCTCATTAATATTCACTGCACTCTCTGCGGACCCAAAAGTGAAAACGCTGCTGTTGCTTCCGGGACCCAGCTCATTATGCCACATGAATATTCACTGCACTAACTATGGATCCAGAAGTTACAGCAGCGCCAAAGACAGGTAAGTATACCAGCTCATGCTGTTTGTGTGCTATCTGGATGTCACACGGTCAGCACACGGAAAACACACATGGATAGCCTTGTGTCCCTTCCCCATGGATCATCACACAGATGTGTGAAAGAGGCTTAACACATACTTTTTCTAAGCACTTTTTGGATAGTTTTAATATATGCATTTTTTTCTGCTATTCTTTGTAAGACCTGTGGGAAAAACATAAAAAAAATTCAATGCGATTAAAAAAAAATGCGAAACCCAATAACTTGTATTTGTACCAAACTTTACAAAAAAGCCTCATAAAAAAATCCAAAAATCTGAAAAGTTCAGCAGTGTGATTAGAAATGTGACCAACAAGTCCCTCCCCTGAGTTACCCCAGTTCTGCCCACACTTAAGAAAAAAAATGCTGAACCCAATAACCTTGTATTTTTGTAGTGCATTTTGTATTTAAAAAAGACCCTACCCAACCTAAAAAAAAGCCTCATAAAAAAAGCCCTTGCAAAACCTAAGTTCAGCTGTGTGATTACCGCAGAAATGTGACCAACAAGTCCCACCCCTGAGGTACTCCAGTTCCGCCCACGCTTAAGAGAAAAATGCAAGGGTGGTGTTAACCAGTTCTCTGGAAACCTTTTTTTATACCAGTTATCTACTAAAAAAATATTTTATTGCCTATCGATAGCACAGGGATTAAAATGATACGGTCTGACCACTAGGGACCCTCTGATCCGAATCTGTTTTGCTTAATGAAATTAAATTGAGAAGTTGTAGATACCGCCGGGTGAATGCCGTTTTCACGGAACCTGAAACATTGTGGTCATGGGTGTAGACCTGGTTCCTTTTGAGGTTTGAAGGCCAAGTCTTGTATGAAGGCACATTGTAGGTAGATGCAGTGGTGGGCAAAGATGGAAGAGGGCCTCTGTGCAAGAACATTATATGGGCCTGTCTTTGTGCCTGTGACAGGACCTTCTTGCTGATTTGAAGGTGGTAGAGGCCCCCTTACCACTTAGGTCCCAGATTGCATCAATGACATGTCCACCACTAGGTAGATGGCCTTTTACAAATTTGGCATCGGGGCTCGGGAGCATCAAGTTACACCTCTGATTGGGGCTGAACGTCCATAGGGCTCTTTGATAGATTTGGCCAATTTTTGTACTAGCCGCTTGCCAAAAACCAATGTCCTGTGGAAATTGAACGCAAATCCAAGCACCCAACCGGATGAGAATAACTTGCTGCGTGAGTTAAGGCGAAAGTTGGTGCAAAAAGATGAAGCGGGCAATGGAGTCAAAATGTATGTCTTCTCAATGGCAATGAAGCCAACTGAGGGCCCAAATTGATACTCTCTTTTGGCCATGGGTTTAATGCCCTACCGGGGTCAGCAATCCTTTTCCCTGGGGTATGTTTCGATGATACATTACCAACAAGAGGCCACACTTTTTTGGGTTTGCTATGGCGCCTTTCTTGCTCGCTCTACATTCCGCCTTGGAATGAGATACGCGCACAATGCATAATGATATTGTTTTTCACCCTCGCGTGAGATCCGCTCCACCTGCAGCTTCTCCATTTTGCTCCCCCATGCTGCCTCACATGTGATCCCCGCTCAGCTTGCCATCCACCGATATTAAATGGCGATATAGATACGTTGTTAGAAATGCTCACGTGCTGCGCTCCCGCTGCGGTAATCAAAGGAACATTAGTAGAGAAAAGAAAATCCTTAAACTCCTAATCTACTCCGCCATTAACCCATTTACCAGCTTTTGTTCTGGTCCGGGGATAAAAATGGCCACTGTCATCCCCCAATGGTTTAATCCTTCGCCCTGGCGGGAACGGTGCGGCGGGGAACGTTTGAGGAGTGATTGTTTGCCAGCGTGTAGGTAAAGGTGACGCATCGAGCGCAATACGTATCAAACAGACTGCATTATATATAACCTGTAAGGGAATATCCCGTCCTGTCCTCTTCCGAGAACATCAAACGCGTGAGCCGCAGACAGACGGAGCACGATGCTGCTGAGGCTTGCAAAAGATCACAGCGAGACAAAGAAATGACAACATCCTTTCAGTATATGTACACACTGCGACTTGCCGTGTGCTGATACATAGCCATGAATTATTGAAATGTCTCCGAGTAATTCCTACCGGTTACCCTATGTAACCTTACGGCTTCTTAAAGGGGATCGATTACCATGAAAGGCCCTGGTGCATCTTTATGACACAGATCTAGAGGACGCTGTTCTACCTACTATACAGAGAGGTTGAGCTCATGGACACCAAAACAAACCTTGTAATAGAGCCCTCAGCATTCACGGTGAGTTTGCAGGAGAAGGGTCATTGGGTGCCCTAGAGCTCATGGCTTCCAAAATTTTAAGACCGGTTTTGACTGTGGAGTGAAATGTTTTCCATTACCGGGCCTATTTTTACAGGTCTCCTCCCATTTCCCAAAGGCTCAGTCCAACGACGAAATGTCCTGATGCCCATAAGAGGAAACCTTCAGGGAGTTGGTGGCTTTTCGGGAGACTCCCAAGAGGTATCTGTGGTGGTCTGTAGATTTGCCAACTCTTCTGGGACTCCATGATGTTGCTGCTCTTTCCAGGAGTCTCACATTTTTCTAAAAGCCTCCCGTACGATTTCGGAATTATTGATATACCCTTTTTGGTTTTTAAAAAAAAGTGATGTGGACTGGAAAAAACAAATGCGATTTTTGCTTTTCCTGAGGGTTATCGAGACAATTTGACTTATTTCTCGGTGGCATTAGGTGTCCAAAATTTCCTTTTGCCTAAACCAGGGTAGAACAATTGCCTTGACTAAAGGAAAACTATCGCTCAGCTTTTAGTTGTCTCAGGATCCTATCATCTGGAGAATATTGCTGTCCTGTCTTCTCACTTCTATCTTTCCGGGGGAGCAGTGTGCTCATGAAGATTGGCTCAGTCCAATGACGAAACGTTCTGGAACCTATCAGACTAAACCTTCAGGGAGTTACCGGCTTTTTGGGAGACTCCCAAGAGGCTTCTGTGGTGGTCTATAGATTTGCCAACTCTTCTGGGAATCCATGATGTTGCTGCTCTTTCCAGGAGTCTCACATTTTTCTAAAAGCCTCGTGTATGATTTGGGAATTATTGATATACCCTTTTTTGTTTTAAAAAAGTGATATGGCCTGGAAAATAAAACGCGATCTTTGCTTTTCCTGCTGGTCATTGAGAGAATTTGATTTGGTTCTTGGTGGCATTAGGTGTTCAAAATTTCCTTTAGCCTATACTAAAGGAAAGCCTAACTATGGCTCAGGTTTTAGTTGTCTCAGGATCCTGTCATCCGGAACGTATCACTCCCCAGTCTTCCCACTTCCTGCTTGCCAGGGGAGCAGTGTGCTCATGAAGATTGGCTCAGTCCAATGATGAAATGTTCTGGCACCCATCAGAGGAAAACTTCAGGGGGTGAGCAGCTTTTTGGGAGACACCCAAGAGGCTTCTGTGGTGGTCTGTAGATTTGCCAACTCTTCTGGGAATCCATGATGTCTCCAGTCTCCACTCTTTCCAGGAGTCCCAAATTTCTCTAAAATCCTTGTGTATGATTTTGAAATTATTGATATACCCTTTTTGTTTTAAAAAGAGCGATGTGGACTGGAAAATAAACTACCATCTTTGCTTTTTCTGGGGGTGCATTGAGGGCATTTGATTTGGGTTCTCCAAGCCATTAGGTGTCCAAAATTTCCTTTTGCCTAGACCAGGATAGAACAATTGCCTTGACTAAAGCAAAGCCTAACTATGGTTCCACTTTAGTTGTCTCAGGATCCTATCATCTGGAGCGTATCACTCCCCTGTCTTCTTACTTCCTGCTTGCCGGGGGAGCAGTGTGATCCTGAAGATTGGCTCAGTCCAATGACGAAACATTCTGGCACCCGTCAGAGGAAATCTTCAGGGAAGTAAGCGGCTTTTCGAGAGACGCCCAACTCTTCTGGGAATCCATGATGTCCCCACACTTTCAAAAGAAATCTCATGTTTTTGTAAAAAGCCTCCAGTACGAGTTGGGAATAATTGATATACCCTTTTTAGTTGTCTCCGGATCCTATCATCTGGAGAGTATTGCTCCCTTGCCTTCCCATTTCCTGCTTGCCAGGGGAATAGTGTGCTCCTGATGATGAATTGTTTGGACCTGTTGCTTCACTGAGCCACTGAGCTGTTGCGCCACACCATAGGAGAAGCCAAGGGGGCAGCGTCAGAGCAGCACTTTCAAGCTTTATCTCAAACAGCTTGAAAGCACATGCTCCTTGCCTAGGAACCGGCCATCTTTTTGAAGTAGCAATAAGCTGTAAGTAATAAAATTGCTTTTCCTAGGGGAACATTGAGGGCTTTGATTTGAGTCTTCCATACCATTACATGTCCAGAATTTCCTTTTGCCTAAACCAGGGTAGAACAATTGCCTTGACTAAAGGAAAGCCTAACTATTGTCTCAGGATCCTATCATCATGAGCGTATTGCTGTCCTTTCTCCTCACTTCCTGCTTGCCAGGGGAGCAGTGTGCTCCTGATGATGGATCGTTTGGCATTACTGAGCCGCTGCTCCGCATCATAGGAGGAGTGGAGGGGGCAGCCTCAAAGCAGCACTTTCAAGCTTTAAGTCAAACAGCTTGAAAGCACATGCTCCTTGCCTAGGAAACCAGCCAACTTTTTGAAGTGGCAATAAGCTGTAAGTAATAGGATTGAAAATCTCTCCATTCTTGTATGCAGATAGCATTTTTAAAAAGTAAATTGAAAAGTTTCATGATAAATGTGTTCTTATGGTTTCATTAGTCCAACGAAAACCAAAAAGACACTCTTCTATGATCCATGTCTGGCCAGTATATGTTGGGATGATATAGCAGTAGTATATAATGTACACTTTATGTATGTTTTATTACAATGGTTACAAATTATGTCGTACCAAGCTTCTAATACATTGTTAATAGTATGTGTCGGGAAAATCTCCTAGACGCGATGTGAACAGCGCCTGTGTTGTACCGAGTGCCCAACGCCGTTTCCGCTACATCTGGATCTTGATCCCAATTAGCTTTTTAATTCCGCTTTCTTTCGGCCTTATCATTAAGCCTCCCAGGCTCATTATTTCAGTTATAATTATTTTTCAATGTTGTCTTAATGACTTCCCTGTCATTTGCTCGGCTTGAGTGATATATCGAGTACATTGGACCTTTTAAAAGAGTTATGGCTCTTCGGTGGTTCAGATGGCATTCAGCGGGACTATTGCCCAAGCTGTGGGTTTCTTAAAAGGGTTGTCTTATCGGGACATCCCATGGGGTAAATGCCCTTATAGGAAGCTATCGAGGGGGGGATGTCCAGATACACAGATACTTTACCTACACTAACGTTGGCAAGTCCTGCAGGAAACAATCCGATTCCTTTTTGGTAATGGCCATGTGGTCCAGTTGGGAAAAGTTTGGTACCAGTTTCCTCTTTGAGGGAAGCTGCTTCGACTATTTCCTTCTAAGCCAAAACAAAGATCTCAAAGCTTCTCCTCAGCCATGACCAAGATCTCTAAGCTTCTCCTCAGCTACGACCAAGATCACTAGCTTCTCCTCAACTACGATCAAGATCTCTAAACTTCTCCTCAGCCACAACCAGGATCTATAAGCTTCTCCTCAGCTACGACCAAGATCTCTAAGCATCTCCTCAGCCATAACCAGGATCTCTAAGCTTCTCCTCAGCCACAACCAAGATCTCTAGCTTCTCATCAACTACGACCAAGATCTCTAAACTTCTCCTCAGCCACAACCAGGATCTCTAAGCATCTTCTCAGCCCTGACCAAGATCTCTAACTTTTCTTCAGCTACGACCAAGATCTCTAAGCTTCTCCTTAGCCACGACCAAGATCTCTAGCGTCTCTTCAGCTACGAACAAGATCTCTAAGTTTTGGGTAAGGTAGACCATCAATCCTTGACCCTTGATGTGGCCTCCTAGTCTGGCAGGTCCTTAAAGGTTTGTTCGGGCTCTAATCCTTTCTGTATCCTTGATGGTAGGGTCGTTAAAGTGACTGTCACGGCTCTAAATACGACATGGGCCTCTACGTGATCTTCCCTCTTCGCCGAGCACTGAAGTGGAGCAGAGGAGCAGAGCTCTACCACCCTGAGCAGATTTTTACATGATTGATGATCTCGTCCATGTATAAATCCATTATGGATGGAATTGCCCTTTAACATTTTATATCTGTAATATGCACAAGTGACTGGTCCCGAGCAACAGGTGTAATGCTAAGGAGCTGCTTATAGGGTGACTGAAGAAAATGAGGTGGATAGAGGGAGCGGGTAACGAGGACAGATGAAAGCTCCTATAGACGAGGAGAAAGAGCAATGAGCGGGATACAGACGAGAAGATGAAAGGACCCTCCGAGGAAAATGAGATTATATGAGAATGAAATGGAAGGATAATACAGGAGGAGGGTGTCAGAAGAAACCGAGAGAAGAACCATGGTGGAGCCAGGGGAAGGCAAGAGAGAAATTAGATAAAGAGGAGAGAGGACAGAGGAGGGACCCGAAAGAAAACAAAGAGAAAAGGCGAGACCGAAGCTGGTAGATTCTGTATACTCTTTACGAGAGTGAAGTGTATAGAAGAGACCGACTGTCTATAGAAAGAGAGGCGGCAATGTGGCTGCTCGGGCGTGAGAAGAGGCCGTCTGCACACGGAGTGGTGTCCTCATTCAGTACAGACAGCCAGTACAGGGGGCGCTGTCACCATATAGGAAGAGACAACCAGTATAGGGGGCGCTGTCACCATATAGGAAGAGACAACCAGTATAGGGGGCGCTGTCACCATATAGGAAGAGACAACCAGTACAGGGGGCGCTGTCACCGTATAGGAAGAGACGGCCAGTACATGGGGCGCTGTCACCATATAGGAAGAGACAACCAGTATAGGGGGCGCTGTCACCATATAGGAAGAGACAACCAGTATAGGGGGCGCTGTCACCATATAGGAAGAGACAACCAGTACAGGGGGTGCTGTCACCGTATAGGAAGAGACGGCCAGTACAGGGGGCGCTGTCACCATATAGGAAGAGACAACCAGTATTGGGGGCGCTGTCACCATATAGGAAGAGACAACCAGTATAGGGGGCGCTGTCACCGTATAGGAAGAGACAACCAGTATAGGGGGCGCTGTCACCGTATAGGAAGAGACGGCCAGTACAGGGGGCGCTGTCACCGTATAGGAAGAGACAACCAGTACAGGGGGCGCCGTCACCGTATAGGAAGAGACAACCAGTATAGGGGGCGCTGTCACCGTATAGGAAGAGACGGCCAGTACAGGGGGCGCTGTCACCGTATAGGAAGAGACAATCAGTACAGGGGGCGCCGTCACCGTATAGGAAGAGACGGCCAGTACAGGGGGCGCTGTCACCGTATAGGAAGAGACAACCAGTACAGGGGGCGCCGTCACCTTATAGGAAGAGACGGCCAGTACAGGGGGCGCCGTCACCGTATAGGAAGAGACGGCCAGTACAGGGGGTGCTGTCACCATATAGGAAGAGACGGCCAGTACAGGGGGCGCTGTCACCGTATAGGAAGAGACGGCCAGTACAGGGGGTGCTGTCACCGTATAGGAAGAGACTGCCAGTACAGGGGGCGCTGTCACCGTATAGGAAGAGACTGACAGTACAGGGGGCGCTGTCACTGTATAGGAAGAGACTGCCAGTACAGGGGGCACCATCACCGTATAGGAAGAGACGGCCAGTACAGGGGGCGCTGTCACCATATAGGAAGAGACTGCCAGTACAGGGGGCACCATCACTGTGTAGGAAGAGACGGCCAGTACAGGGGGCGCTGTCACCGTATAGGAAGAGACGGCCAGTACAGGGGGCGCTGTCACCGTATAGGAAGAGACAGTCAGTACAGGAGGCGCTGTCACCATATAGGAAGTTGGCCAGTACAGGGGGCGCTGTCACCGTATAGGAAGACAGCCAGCACAGGGGGCACTGTCACCGTCTAGGAAGACGGCTAGTACAGGGGACGCCGTCACCATATAGGAAGAGCCGGCCAGTACAGGGGACGCCGTAACCATATAGGAAGAGCTGGCCAGTACAGGGGACGCTGTCACCATATAGGAAGAGCTGGCCAGTACAGGGGACGCCGTAACCATATAGGAAGAGCTGGCCAGTACAGGGGACGCTGTCACCGTATAGGAAGAGCCGGCCAGTACAGGGGGCGCTGTCACCGTATAGGAAGAGACAGTCGGTACAGGAGGCGCTGTCACCGTATAGGAAGAGACGGCCAGTACAGGGGGCGTCGTCACCGTATAGGAAGAGATGGCCAGTACAGGGGGCGCCATCACCGTATAGGAAGAGACGGCCAGTACATGGGTGCCCCAGCATAGCAGATCCGGTCAGCACAGGGAAGGCCACATGGATACAGGCAGGATCGGCGCACAGCAGAGAGCATTAGACATAGAGGAAGGAATTAGCCGGAGATTAATCCTCTGCCTCCGCCTGCGGCTAAACCTTTCCAGACCGGGATTCCCTGTAATACTTTTGAGGATGAGCGGGGAGGGCAGTGTCCTAGAAAGAATCCTGCACCATCCGGGAGCAGACATGGTGCCGCAGATGGTGCAGCCTTTATTACATCACTTGTCATGATCAGGGGCGATCACTATCGTGCGACATCTGGATAATTAACGCCTTCATGGAGCAGAATGTTTCATACGGTTTCCATTTTTTTTTTTCACATTTATGGCCGTTTTGTGTGGATACAAAATCACAAAGGGATGATTGCAAGATCAGACTACACAGTGTTCTGTTTGTAGTCTGTTACCATGGATACACATATGTTTGAATTACATTTGTATCTACAAAACGGCTGCAGTGTTTTTTCTTGTTTTTTCTTTTCTTTTAAATCCAGATGATTTGCAATTTAGATGCATAAAAATGGTTGTGGTGGCAACAAATTTCTCGTCGCCGTTCGGCTTTCTTGTTGTAAACAGGGTTCCGGAGTCTTCTACTAACGAGGAAAACAGGATCGGGAACACGGAAGGGCGAGCAAACGTTTAATTATAGCTCCTAGGGGGATACATGCCTCGTGCGTGGTCTTACCTGCAGATGTAGCAGCGTACGGCTGTAGCATTACCGCACGGCGTGTGGGTACACGGCACAGTCCTACGTGACAGTGATTTACTGGAGACATCCAAGGCGGTCTCTTTCAGCTCTGAGAGCGAGAGCGCCGTAGGGAAGGTGTAAGAACAGGGGGTGCGGAATGTGACATGAAATGGCACCGGCAGTCTCTGTGTGAGTGTAATGGTGGGAGTCAGTGTGAGATCCTCGCAAATGCAGGAAGCCGAATGAGGGGGAGGTGTGAGCAAAGAAATACACTTTTAGAATATTGTGCGGAATTACATAGTATGGTTAGAAAGAATAGGGTTGGAATTCTATAGAAAAACACAAAAAACAGACCCCTACTGCTTAAGAAACAGCTCCCTACATCCCTTTAAGGGCAAGTCAAGGCCATAACTGAAATAAATGTGGATGATTATCTTAAAGGGGATTGTTCACTGTTTTTTTTAGTTAAAACTAAGTGCCTCTTCTAATTGCCACTTTTTCACTGATTCCGGAACAGTTTTTCTTTTTCTTTTATGTCCCTCCATTCCAAAGTTATGCTAATTATTCCTTCAACCAACCACAGCACTTCTCTGTAAGTGTTACCTTCTCTCCAATCAAAACACGGCCACGCCCACAGATATTCTGTGGTACGCGCCCAGTTGCTGGAAAGGAAAATTAGCATCTTTATTTCCGTGGGGCATAACTTTGGAACGGAGAAGCGTAGAAGAAAAAGAAAAACTGTTCCAGAATCTGTGAAGCCGTGCCAATTGGATGAGATACTCAGTTTAAATTATAATATCCAGCCAAACATCCCCTTTAAATTTTATTTGCGGGGTTTTCTATGCTTAGTCTTTTCTCCTCCACCTTCCCAACATGTTGTTGTTTTTATTTTATTTATCAAGATGAGACTTTTTTTTTTTCTTAGCTTTACCCGGCATGGCCCAATATTAAGCAGATTTAGCAATAGCAGTGGGGGAAGGGAAGCGACAACCATTCTGAACACATTTCTGCTTCGTTATAGTGGTTGTGAAGACGGTATAGCCAATTTGACGACAATTTTACGGTTTTAATCCTGAAGCCACATAAATATTTTCTTAAAGCAGTGATCTGGTTTCAAAAACTCGTGAAAAACTTTATCCATTTCACTTCTCTTGCAAATCTACGTTGCTATTTGTATGAGGCGTTTCTTTAAAGTTTTTGGGGGTTTTTTTGCCCTCGAAGAATTTTCTAAAAACTCCTGGGGTAAAAAAAAAAAAAAGTGTGGTAACTTTTTTTAAAACCTCACTATATTAGGCCCAGTCCAATCAAAAGGCTGCAAAAAAATAATCAAAAACACTTAAGGAAAAGAAAAAACTTCCCAAAAAGAAGATTCCTGTAGATTTTTCTGCTTGTAAACTTTTCTGAAAGGTCTTGGCATGGTGTTAGCCTTAGAAAACCAATTTTTGAATACCCTTTTAGGCAATATTTAAGTCAATACATGAGGGTTTCTATCCAAAAAAGATATTTTTTCTCTGTCTGAAGGAACCAACTAATCTGTGAATTCCAAAAACAGTTTTTATCATTTACAAGGTGCAGTTCCTAATTTCGCCTGCGGGAGTGCTGTAGATAAATCTAACACTTTGTTTTCCACACTAAACACTGCTGATCGCTGGCAGTCAGTGTGGTTAAACTTCTTGTGATTGGTTTGTTGTTAGAGGCTCCTACTACCAAAAAATGGACAAGCCCTTTAAGTCAAAACATAGCCATTGGATGTCTATACAGGCAATTACTGTCTTGGCCACCTTGCCCGTATATTGCCTAGAAGGTCTGACGGCGCCTTTCCTCCTGTCTAGAAGATGGGGACTGTTCAGTTTTTAAATTAACCTTGGAAATGGTTTCCTAATACAAACCTAGGAAGGATTCCAATGTAATTAATTAGGTAATGTAAGGTCTGAAACCTCGCAAATTGATAATATTGTGAATAATGTTAAAATGAGTCATGTTATTAGCGCCGCAACGTATTCTGGAGAAAGCGGTTGGTATTGCCAATTATTTTTTTTTGGGACATGAAGAAAATTACACAATCTATTGGCATGCCGACCAACGTGGAGAGCGCTGAAGGGTCGACTGATGTCACAATTATTGTTTTGTAGGAAAAAAAATCACACGTCAGCTACATTTTAAGATTTTTAGGCGATCATCATGTGAGTACATGTAGCAATATATTAAAAGGGTCGAGACGGGGTTAATTTCTGCTAGCCTGCTAGTTACCTTTTGGATCACATGATGCGGGAGACCTATCACAGGTACTTCCCTCCTTTTTAAGGTGGAGGAATTTGTCCTCCTATGCCGACTATAGCTTTTTGGTAAACCAGTCCGTGTGCTGTTGGTTTCCAGTCTGGTGATTCACTGCATGTTTCTCGGTGTGCTGTGGAATTCCTCCCTGCTTTAGTTTTCCTGCTTATCACTATTACTCTGTGTGAGAGTACTGTGTGATAGTTTTGGTTTCCCGTTTGTCTATAACTGTTGGTGCTTACATGCTTCTGTCCCACCCCCTCTTCCCTGAGGTAGGGAGGGAGGGGGTATTAGATCAGGGCTGGTCAGGAGCATGGTTAAGAAGGCGGCCCAGACATCATCACCAACAAACGTATCTCTGGGATCAGGGACAGCTATGGTCCCATGGGTCTGAAGTCCCTTGTTATCCCCTGCCTTCCCGTGATAGCCTCTTGACCAATCAGAAGCAACAATCAGGCTCTTCAATAGGAAGGTACCGCCCACTGGGATCGTTTGAGGCTGCTTTGAATGACCCCACATTTGCAATTTCATCTTCTTTAAAGGCCTGTGTCAGAGACTAGATAAAATGTATATGCAGCCGCCAGCTTATGTGTATTAAAGCCTCAAGAATCTGATGACTCCCTTTTTAAATCAGAATGAGTCCAGAAGGGTGCAATTTGATGAAGGAGCGCATTTTATTTATAAGTCCCCGGATATAAGGGAGGGGTTAATGCCAGAGGAAGGTTCTTGCCTTTAATCTGAGCAGTAATAATGTGGCACTTTCATCTGTGTACACAGTACAAGCTGGAGGATCTTCTAATTGACATGGTGGAGAGCTGTTAGGCGGTAATACTCCGCGTTGTAGATCCAGCCCTTCTACATGATAAGTGCACATCCCCTCGAGATCTGCCGAGCATTGTCAGGTACCAGCAATATTCTGCAGATCATGTTCTGTGTACAGAGCCGTCCTCTCACTTACCCCATTAATTCCCCCGAGTAATAACCTGTTTGTAGGTTGCTGCAAAGCTAAATCGTTTAGTACATCGCACTTAACAGAGGAGTTAATGGGTTTACACCGCCAGAAATAATTCAGGGAAATGGATACAATACGTGCGCACGGGTACGGTATGTGAGTGTACATATGTAATAGTGTGTGTGTGTGTGTGTGTATGTGTGTATATATACAATTAATACAATGAATGTGTACAGTATATATATGTGTGTGTGTGTGTGTGTGTGTGTGTGTATATATATACCGTATGCAAGTGATAGGGCATATATATATATATATATATAATAGTGTGTGATAGTGTATGTACAGTATATATGCATCTGTTAGTGACAGTATATATGTAATTCTGTATGTAATATTGTATGTATATATGCAACAGTGTGTGTGTATGTGTTTGTGCATATATATGTGTGTGTGTGTATGTGTGTGTGTATGTATATGTGTGTGTGTGTGTGTGTATGTATATATATATATATATATATATATATATATATAATGTGTATATATATATATATATATATATATATATATATATATATATATATGTGTGTATATATATATATGTATATATATGTGTATATATATGTGTATATATATATATATGTGTATATATTTATATATATAATTGCCTTATTCTGTCTGTCTGTCTGTCATGCTTCAAAATTGTGTCCTTCCGGTGACATTGTGTCCTTACGGTGACACAAAGCTGATTGGCCGCTGGGCTCGCCATGGCCCCGCCCCCCACACGGATTGGCCGCTCGCCCAGGCTGCGCCCCCACACGGATTGGCCAGCCGCTCGCCCAGGCTCCGCCCCCCCCACAGATTGGCCTCTCGCCCCGGCACCCTGCAGGCATTGGCAACTCGGCCACGCCACGCCCCGCCCCCCTCACGCAATGGACGCTAGCTCTGCCCCCCCCCCCTCCAGCGCATTCCCCGAACTGACACGGTCACGGCTCCCAGGTGAGTACTGTACAACCCCCCCCCCAACGGGAGCCCACATCAGCGTACGCCGCCAACCCAGCCGACACTTACCCTCGCATTGCTGGCCTTGCCGCCGTATGCTGGTGTGGGCTCCCGTGCGAGTGGGGGACGTGATGCGCTGGTAACCATGCTAGCATAGTTACCAGCACATCAAGGTCCTGCAGCGGCGGAAGATCCACACGCACACACATAACAGCACACACACACACACACATACACACACATCAGATCACACTCACTCTCACACACACCTCACACACACCTCACACACACCTCACACACACCTCACACACACCTCACACACACCTCACACACACCTCACACACACCTCACACACACCTCACACACACCTCACACACACATCACATCGCATCCACACACTCACAGCATCCGTCGATATCGCTTGCTTCTCGGCCTCCATACTGTGCTGTGACCTTCCAGGACCTGACGGAGGATCACATGGCCAGAAGCATGTGGTATCTCCGGATGTTGTGAGTATCAGCGTGTATGTGCGATTTCGTCAGTGTCTGTGTGTGTGAGTGTATGCGATCGGGTGTGTGTGAGTGTATGCGATCGGGTGTGTGTGAGTGTATGCGATCGAGTGTGTGTGAGTGTATGCGATCGGGTGTGTGTGAGTGTATGCGATCGGTTGTGTGTGTGAGTGTATGCGATCGGTTGTGTGTGTGAGTGTATGCGATCGGCTGTGTGTGAGTGTCGGCAGAGGAGCACGGCGTGCTGGAGGAGGCTGGGAGCAGAGAGGCTGATCTTGGGGAAGGCTGGGAAGGGGAGGCTGATGCTGAGGGAGGCTGGAAGGAGAGAGGCTGATGCTGGGGGAGGCTGGAAGGAGAGAGGCTGAGGCTGGGAGGAGAGAGGCTGATCCTGGGGAAGGCTGGGAGAGGGAGGCTGATGCTGGGGGAGGCTGGAAGGAGAGAGGGTGATGCTGGGGGAGGCTGGAAGGAGAGAGGCTGATGCTGGGGGAGGCTGATGCTGGGGGAGGCTGGGAGGACGGAGGCTGGGAGGAGAGAGGCTGATCCTGGGGAAGGCTGGGAGAGGGAGGCTGATGCTGGGGGAGGCTGGAAGGAGAGAGGCTGATGCTGGGGGAGGCTGGGAAGAGAGAGAGGCTGATGCTGGGGGAGGCTGATGCTGGGGGAGGCTGGGAAGAGAGAGAGGCTGAGAGGAGAGAGGCTGATGCTGGG
>NC_134363.1:32041403-32168903 GCF_048569485.1 Anomaloglossus baeobatrachus | reverse complement strand
TCTGGAAACCATGACGTGCACTGGGCGCCCGGGACGGATCAACTAGCCATTTTGCCTAGGCCAGGGGTATTTAGATATAGGTTGCCCTGGCCAACTGCCATACAAGAAGACCTCAGTATTAAACATGGGACATTTTTGTGGAGGTGCCTAGTACAGACCTTGCATTGGGACCCAACTTCAAGTTCCATCTCTACCTTCGTTTTGTCCCACTAGGTATAGTGGAAGTACCAAGCGGAAGGGAAACCCTGTGTATAGGGAAGAGGGAGATGGTGACACCTGACCAAGCCTACCGCTGTGCCCTGGCATACCTCACCACCCTATGCGCCGAGCCAGATACCTGACCTTGATGTAGGCTCTAAGTAGGGATCGAATGGGAGGAACGCTTAGTCAACTAAGCACTAAAGATGACACAGGAATAACAAACGGGGAAAGTGAATGAACAACTTATCTCCAGATAACTCTGCGAGAAGAACTGCAACAACCACAAAGATTCTCTAGATGTATGCAAGCCGCCTGCTTGCACTGAAGACTTGTGAAGGGTATAAGAGCTATAACCAGCACCGAGTAATGGGAAATGAAAGTATATTAAGACAGCAAAGCTAGTGCTGATGAAAATCAGTTGAAAGGCTGAGGAACACCACAGGGTTCTAAATGGAAAGGGGTGAAAACCAAGCAAAAATAATAGAAGGTAAGCCGTTTGCGCAGCCAAACACTGTGACTTTCTATAGCCGGACACCACAGGACTGTCTGTCAAATGTGAAACGCCTGTGATACATATTAAAACTTGGAGATGGTCTTGAGGTCCCAATGCGAAATATGTGATAGGGTTCCCTGCCCTTCATGGGACCTTAAGATTTGCTCCTGGACGCTAGTACAAAATCAATAATAGAGCTTCTCAAAAGATTTGCCCAATTTCAGATCTTTGGCTCTTAAGGTGGAAATGAGCTCTGTGCCCTCTGGTTCCAGTGTAGGTTGGAGGTATGGAATCCGCTCATGATTGGATCTCCATTTTGACCTTTCATCTTGAGATCCATTTTTTTAATTTATGGAATCTGCTGAATGCTGGATCTCCTGTTTGACCCTTTGATCATGAGACCCATTTTTGGGTTTATGAAATCTGCTCAAGGCTGGATCTCTATTCTGACCTTTTTTCATGGGACCAATTTTAGGGTTTTTGATATCCAACCTAGAGTGAATTCCTATTCTGACCTTTTTCAGGAGACCCATTTTTGGGATCTGCTCAAGGCTTGATCTCCATTCTGCCCTTTTTCATGAGACCTGTTTTTGGGTTTTTGGAATCCTCTCAAGGATCTCCATTCTGACCTTTTTCATGAGACCCATGTTTGGGTTTTTTGTATCTGCTCAAGGCTTGATCTCCATTCTGACCTTTTTTATGAGACCCGTTTTTGGAATCTGCTCAAGGCTGGAACTCTACTCTGACCTTTTATCATGAGACCCTTTTTTGGCTGGATCTCCATTTTTTGGGGTAGTTTGCATGTGACAATTTTACCACATTCATAACCGCACGCCATAATTCATGTAGTGGGTGACCGACCTACATCTTCCACCCGTTCTTCCTCGTTTCAAGCTATTTTGGCAGACTGCAAAGGTCAAGTAGCAGTACTCCCATACCGACAGCGAAGACAAATCTTGCCACTCAGCTTTTTACGTCTCGTCTTTGATCCACCTGAGAGGTCACCCAGGATTGTTATAAACTTGTCTTCTATAACATCTTTTTCTGCCTAGAACTTGCTGGAGGCAATATAGCCTGGAGTCCGCTACGTAGTGACAGGACCACCGCCAACATGCTGCTTCCAAGGCTTTTTAATACTCATGCAGAAAAAACGGGATGAGTGCCAGATACTGCCACCTACCGTGGTTGGGACTGAGCTTCTCATAGAGCTTGTGCCATGCACTGCATGTTCTGTGCCCGATACGTTATTTTACATATTTTCGGTGACATGCGGTACAGTTAATGGAAATGCATCTCCTCCACGGGGAAGAGAGCAGCAAATGAATGGAGATTCCTCTCGATGCGCTCCTAAATTATAACAGACATTAAAACAGTGGAGGGAAGTTTTTAGATGGCTAGGTGCCTTCCTCTTGTTTGATGCCAAACTGGCAGTCGAGTGCAGGAGAAAAAAAAAAGTATTCATTTCTTCTCATTAGCTCTCATTCACCCCATTCCTGGAAGAGGCAGAGTACTGTGACTGTCAGCTCGAATATCTCACATCCTTCTCTTAAAGTGAAGCTTCGCATCTACACTACAGGGTATAATTGGGAATAGTGTCCTCCTGCCTAATACCAGTGGAAGCAATTTAGGCATCACCAGCAGGGGCTCCCCAACATTGTTAACCGGATACTTTGCCGGGTTATGGTTACTTTTGAGTATCACAACATACAGTCTTATCCAATTTGCGCAACACAAGCTCCATGATGCCACCCATAAGTCGCGGGATTAAAGCAACTCAACTTTTAAAGGGTTTTCCCATCCCTTGACACATTGTTAGGAGGCCACCTTCTTATAGTCTGTGGGGGTCTGACTCCAGGTGGCATAGTAGTGCACTTTGGTCTCCTGGTTGTCCAAGGTGGCTGTTAACAACTACAACAGCCTCATGCCCTCCTCATTTTAAGGAAAGGGTAGCTTATCTCTGTTCATAAAATGGTTGGTCTCCCGGTTGTCCAAGGTGGCCGTCCGTAACATAGTGTTGTTCTCATTTTCAAGAATGGTGAAGGTCCCAAAGGGTGGCTTATCTCCGGTCATAAAATGGTTGGTCTCCAGGTTGTCCAAGGTGATCATCAGCAACAACTACACCAGCATCATGTCCTCCTCATTTTCAAGAATGGTGAAGGTCCCAATGGGTGGATTATCTGTGGTCATAAAATGGTTGATCTCCAGGTTGTCCAAGGTGGCCGCCAGCAACTACACCAGCATTGGGTGGTCCTCATTTTTAGGAATAGTGAAGTTCCCAAAGGGTGGCTTATCTCTGGTCATAAAATGGTTGGTCTCGTGGTTGTCCAAGGTGGCCGTCAGCAACTACACCAGCATTGTTTCCTCCTCATTTTTAGAAATGGTGAAGGTCCCAAAGGGTGGCTTATCTCTGGTCAAAAAATGGTTGGTCTCCTGGTTGTCCAAGATGGCTGTAAGTAACTACACCAGCATCGGGTCCTCCTCATTTTTAGGAATAGTGAAGGACCCAAAGGTTGGCTTATCTCTGGTCATAAAATGGTTGGTCTCCTGGTTGTCCAAGATGGCTGTAGGCAACTACACTAGCATCGTGTCGTCCTCATTTTTAGGAATGGTGGAGGTCCCAAAGAGTAGCTTATGTCTGGTCATAAAATGGTGCTATATCCTACGAACGTTCACAAGCGGTATAGGCTCAGCATTTGTTGCATCATGCAGCCAGTGCTTCAGGCTTTTGGGCACAAAATAAAAATTGAGGTCCTCTCGGGGCTGACATTGGCGTCTAGTGAGGCCAGGCAAATGCTGGAGCCTGCAGCGCCTTAAAACCCCACTCTATCCAAGTTTCAGTTTGCGACATCTGCTGTGCAAGTAATGTGGATATGTATTCTGCATGGATGGAGTGGGCTAAGGATCTGGAGGTACTGGATTATCCAGCCAGGACCCGAGTGAGTATCTGCTGCACCAGTTTAGCTCCTTAGATGACGATGGCACTTAAAAGGTTGAAAATGGACAATAATGTCCCTTCCATCTCCTTTCCTCTCGTAAGATAATTGCGAGCTACCAATGGCACGAACTTGACAGCCAAGTGGACTACCAAAGGCCTGCATGTCTGCCATGTCTCTACGAAGCCCAGCCTTTGGTCATTTGACAATATACTGCAATATTACCTCGTTCACTGTTTGATGTGCCCTAAAAAGTCCTATGAAAAGTACAAAAATAAATTTATCATGTTTATTCCATATGGTGAACACCAAAACAAAAAAAAATGGCTCTTCTTTTTTTTGGTCACTTCGCCTCCCCCCTAAAATTTGGAATGTAAGGCGCCTGGAAAGTGATAGAGCAGGCCTAACTCCAACTTAAGGTTTTTGGGGGTTCAGCTTCAGACCAGTGAGAATACACCGGCTTCTGATTTCCAACAATCTACCGGAATTTGTGTTTTTGTCCACCTACCTGAGTCACACCTCTCCTCAGTACTTTGCTCTTGAGTCAATAACCCTCTCCTTACTCTCAATACCCCTAAAAATAAATCTTATCTAGCAAAAAAAGACCTAATATAACACTATTGAAGGAAAAAATAATAGTTACAGTACTCAGAGGTGAAGAGTGGCCCAATGGGGCTGTTTTGCCAAAGAGCCAGTACACACCAGGGGTCGGCTTTGGGGCCTCTATTCCACCTATGGACCTAACTAATCCCCAATGCAGTCACTTATAGAATAGTTGATCATTTGAGTTGCCTTCTCTTCAAAAATTGGTCAAAGGTTAGAGAGATGAGCTTGACCACTTCTCCAACTTTTCTTAGGACCACCAAATGTCCATCAGTGATAATAAATGGTGGAGGCCCCAGAACATGCGTCTCTTGTACTTTCCCATGGGAAGCCTAGCTGAAACTTTTTTTTATATACGAACTTCTCTATACTTTATTTTTTAAGAACACTTTACCTAAAAACTGACACCTCTCTGGTGTTGGCATAGAGCAGCGATGAAGCCCCCGCTTCCATTACGATGAGTAATGCTCCCTAATGGCTATATCTATGACTACCCATCTCATCTCTTCTCCTCTATGAGGAATGTGAATTATTCACATGCCACCTTCAATGATATTCTGCTTTTAAAAGCATCTTTTTGGACCCTTGTACGTGACGCCGGTTCTCGGGCAAGACGTGTGCTTTTCGAGGCGCGCTCTCTGCATACAACATCACTTTTGGAGATGAATGCACTGTAAAATCCTATACATGAACGTTTGATTCCCGCAGATGAAATGTGTGTAATAACGCAAATAATTGAAGCCGTTATCGCCGGTTTTATCACCTGCTCGAGGCTGGCGGGGCCTGATTTGCTTCTCCGATGCGCCTGCATAAAGTATATCTATTCCGATAGGTGAAATCCCTCTTGGTGCCATATTTTAGGTGTAAACTGTTTTCCTAATACAGGTAAAACCTCATTAAACACCTAATTAAACCGCCTTGTTGTATATTTGGTTAACGACTTGAGGCTATTATCGTTTATCTAATGTATAGACTTTTATATTAGCGCGTTTGTTATTCCTTTTAATGAAAATTTTTTTGGGCCTCCTGCGACGTTAACGACGTACAATTCATTTGTCAGATATTAAAGGACGCTTCCGGTCGTCGCATAATTTCACATTCATGACCTCTCTTAAGGAAAGGAAGATTTTACATTTTTGAATCTGTACCAAGAAAATGTATAAATACTATCTATTTTTTATTTCCTATATTTTCTATGACCTAAGGGGTGGAGCTTTGTTGTGATTGGTCAGTGTGAAGGTGTAAGGCTGCTTAAAACTGGGTGAGGAACAGACAAACTCCTCTACAATGGTGAGGTTTTGGAAGACCATTTCATCTCGTAGGTCATACATCAGAGTAAAACTGAGCGAAGTAACAAGACACAAGGTAGTTATACTGCATCAGCCAGGTATGTCCCAGACAAATAGCAGATTAGGTTTCAAGATGTGCTGATTAAAGATCTTTTGAGAAGGACCAAGAAATGGACAACACTGAAGTCAGGAGTCAAAGTAGTCGGCCAAGGAAACTTAGTGCAGCAGGTCAAAGAGACATCATGCTTCCCTTCTAAATCAGAAGATGTCCAGCAGTGCCATCAACTCAGAACTGGCAGAAAGTACTGGGACCCAGCTACACCCATCTATACTTGCACAAAGTCAAGGATTTTGTAGGATGATAGCTGTATGAATAACCAATTATATAAAAAATGGTAATGATCATTTTTATATGTAGGCCGAGACAGTCATTAACTAAAACATCTGTGTAGGAAGCTTAAAACTGGGTGAGGATCAGACAAACTCCTCCACAAAGGTGAGGTTATGGAAGACAGTTTCATTCATAGGTCAAACATCAAACTGAGCAAAGTAACAAGACACAAGGTAGTTATACTACATCAGCCAGGTATGTCCCAGGCAAAGATTTCTTAGCAGTCTAGGTTTCAAGATGTACTGATTAAAGATCTTTTGAGAAGGACCAAGAAATGGACAACACTGAGGTCAGTAGACAAAGTGGTCGGGCAAAGGAACTTAGTGCGGCAGATAAGAAGCACCACACTTCCCTTGCCTCCATCAGTTCTTCTAGGTACACTTGCACAAAGTCAAGGATTTTGTGCGATGATGGCAGTATGAGAAACCAATTATACAAAAACAGGTGATAATGATCCCTCCTACACAGAGACAGCTGTGTAGGAGGGTTAAAACTGGGTGAGGAATAGACAAACTCATCTATAAGGGTGAGGTTGTGGAAGACTGTTTCATGTGATAGGTTGTACATCAAAGCATAACTGAGCGAAGTAACAAGACACAAGGTAATTAATCTGCATCTGCCAGGTATGTCCCAGGCAAAGATTTCTTAGCAGACTGGGTTTCAAGATGGGCTGATTAAGGGTTCTTTTGAGAAGGACCAAGAAATGGACAACATTGAGGTCAGGAGACTGTGGTCAGCCAAGGAAACTTAGAACAGCAGGTCAAAGAGACATCATGCTTCCCTTCTAAATCGGAAGATGTCCAGCAGTGCCATCAACTCAGAACTGGCAGCAACGAGGGGGACCTCAATTAACAAAATACAAAGGGAATGAATAAGCAAACTAGAAATCAAATCAATATTTGCTCTTACCGGCATTCTCCTCCATCAGTTCTTCTAGGTACGCTTGCACAAAGTCAAGGATTTTGTAGGATGATATCTGTATGAGTAGCCAATTATACAAAAACAGGTAATGATCATTTTTGTATGTAGGTTGAATCATCATAATTAACTAAAACAGAAACAGCTGTGTAGGAGGCTTAAAACTGGGTGAGGAACAAAGAAACTCATCTACAATGGTGAGGTTTTAGAAGACTGAGCAAAGTAACAATACACAATACACAAGGTAGTTATACTGCATCAGCCAGGCATGTCCCAGATAAAGATTTCTTAGCAGACTAAGATGTGCTGATAAAGATCTTTTGAAAAAACATCAAGAAATGGACAACATTGAGGTCCGTAGACAAAGTGGTCGGCCAACGTTTATGACTAATATTTGTCGCCTGCACCAGGAGTCATCTGTCACGGGTGTGTCACGGGTGACACAGTCATATGGTTTCTGGCCATAGAAGGTCACAGTGTTTGGCTGCACAGAATGCTCCCTTACTTTCCATTGTTTCTGCTGTCAGTATTCATTGGTATAGGCAGCTTTCCTGCTGGATTCATCTTTCTCCATTTTGGACCCAGCAGGAGCTCGTCTTTCACCCAGCTGCTGATCATCAGCATTCTCTTGGTCCTTGGACTGGTGCTGGTGATATTTTTCAGTGCATTCAAGCCCTGGGTGCAAGCAGGTGGCTTGCACTCCTCTGTACTCCTCCTCCGTTGCTGAACTTCTACCTATGTCATCTGTGGATAAGTAGTTGATGCTTTTTTTTCCCCCTGTATGTCCTCCTTGTGTCTTCTATAGTGTTTAGTGGGGCTGATGAAGAGCTCATCCCATCTGTTCCCTATTTAGAGTGTAAAACTAGGGATACCTAGGGTCAGGTATCTAGCTCAGTGTATAGGTGTGGAACCTATCTAGGGTGGTGAGGGACCCCAGGGACCAGCAGTAAGGATACCTAGGGTCAGGTATCCAGCTCGGCGCTTAGATGTGGAAGCTATCAAGGGTGGTTAGGGACCCTAGGGACCAGCAGTAGGGATACCTAGGGTCAGGTATCCAGCTCGGTGCATAATGTGGAAGCTATATAGAATGGTGAGGGACCCTAGGGACGAGCAGTAGGGATACCTAGGGTCAGGTATCCAGCTCGGTGCATAATGTGGAAGCTATATAGAATGGTGAGGGACCCTAGGGACGAGCAGTAGGGATACCTAGGGTCAGGTATCCAGCTCGGCGCATAGATATGGAAGCTATCAAGGGTGGTTAGGGACCAGCAGTAGGGATACCTAGGGTCAGGTATCTAGCTTGGCGCATAGATGTGGAAGCTATCAAGGGTGGTTAGGGTCCAGCAGTAGGAATACCTAGGGTCAGGTATCCAGCTCGGCGCATAGATATGGAAGCTATCAAGGGTGCTTAGGGACCAGCAGTAGGGATACCTAGGGTCAGGTATCTAGCTTGGCGCATAGGTGTGGAAGCTATCTAGGGTGGTGAGGGACCCCAGGTACCAGCAGTAAATATACCTCGGGTCAGGTATCCAGCTCGGTGCATAGATGTGGAAGCTATCAAGGGTGGTTAGGGTCCAGCACTTGGGATACCTAGGGTCAGGTATCCAGCTCGGCGCTTAGATGTGGAAGCTATCAAGGGTGGTTAGGGACCCTAGGGACCAGCAGTAGGGATACCTAGGGTCAGGTATCCAGCTCGGTGCATAATGTGGAAGCTATATAGAATGGTGAGGGACCCTAGGGACGAGCAGTAGGGATACCTAGGGTCAGGTATCTAGCTTGGCGCATAGATGTGGAAGCTATCAAGGGTGGTTAGGGTCCAGCAGTAGGAATACCTAGGGTCAGGTATCCAGCTCGGCGCATAGATATGGAAGCTATCAAGGGTGCTTAGGGACCAGCAGTAGGGATACCTAGGGTCAGGTATCTAGCTTGGCGCATAGGTGTGGAAGCTATCTAGGGTGGTGAGGGACCCCAGGTACCAGCAGTAAATATACCTCGGGTCAGGTATCCAGCTCGGTGCATAGATGTGGAAGCTATCAAGGGTGGTTAGGGTCCAGCAGTAGGGATACCTAGGGTCAGGTATCTAGCTTGGCGCATAGATGTGGAAGCTATCAAGGGTGGTTAGGGTCCAGCAGTAGGAATACCTAGGGTCAGGTATCCAGCTCGGCGCATAGATATGGAAGCTATCAAGGGTGCTTAGGGACCAGCAGTAGGGATACCTAGGGTCAGGTATCTAGCTTGGCGCATAGGTGTGGAAGCTATCTAGGGTGGTGAGGGACCCCAGGTACCAGCAGTAAATATACCTCGGGTCAGGTATCCAGCTCGGTGCATAGATGTGGAAGCTATCAAGGGTGGTTAGGGTCCAGCACTTGGGATACCTAGGGTCAGGTATCCAGCTCGGCGCTTAGATGTGGAAGCTATCAAGGGTGGTTAGGGACCCTAGGGACCAGCAGTAGGGATACCTAGGGTCAGGTATCCAGCTCGGTGCATAATGTGGAAGCTATATAGAATGGTGAGGGACCCTAGGGACGAGCAGTAGGGATACCTAGGGTCAGGTATCCAGCTCGGCGCATAGATATGGAAGCTATCAAGGGTGGTTAGGGTCCAGCAGTAGGGATACCTAGGGTCAGGTATCCAGCTCGGCGCATAGATATGGAAGCTATCAAGGGTGGTTAGGGACCAGCAGTAGGGATACCTAGGGTCAGGTATCTAGCTTGGCGCATAGATGTGGAAGCTATCAAGGGTGGTTAGGGTCCAGCAGTAGGAATACCTAGGGTCAGGTATCCAGCTCGGCGCATAGATATGGAAGCTATCAAGGGTGGTTAGGGTCCAGCAGTAGGGATACCTAGGGTCAGGTATCCAGCTCGGCGCATAGATATGGAAGCTATCAAGGGTGCTTAGGGACCAGCACTAGGGATACCTAGGGTCAGGTATCTAGCTTGGCGCATAGGTGTGGAAGCTATCTAGGGTGGTGAGGGACCCCAGGGACCAGCAGTAAATATACCTCTGGTCAGGTATCCAGCTCGGTGCATAGATGTGGAAGCTATCAAGGGTGGTTAGGGACCAGCACTAGGGATACCTAGGGTCAGGTATCCTGCTCGGCGCATAGGTGTGGAACCTATCTAGAGTGGTGAGGAACCCCAGGGACCAGCAGTAGGTTTGGTCAGAGGTCATCATCTCCCCCTTCCCTAAACCCAGGGTTTCCCTTCCACCGTAGTCTTGGTACTTCCCCGTAACCTAGCTTGACATGCGTTGGCTAACCGTTCTCCATTTTTTAGATCCTTTTTTTTTTCCTTTCCCTCCAGATGACGTTGAAGTTCTCCAGGTGATTTTTTATTTAGCGCTTGTTCCTCCCTCATTGCAGGAATAAATGCCCCACAGTAAGCAGAGATCAGGAGCGCCTCCGCTTCAAAAGTCTTGTGTATTGATTGAATGTTTTCAGCTAAAATGGTTTTTACCGAGAATTGCGATGCTGCCGCTTTCATTTCTGCACCTACAAAGAGCCGCCCGGGTCCCGCTGGAAGAGTAATTGGCAGGAAAAATAAGGAATTTTTTGCTTTTTTTTTTTTCCCAAAACCCTATCTAAATTAGGAAAAAAAATCAAGTTTGGAGATGGAATCAATCGCTGTAAACAAAGTCTCGTCTTAGAGATTGGACTACACTGACTATTCTGTCCCTACGACTGGCTCCGTCTTACATCATCTGGCCTTTGTACACAGGCAAAGAATTGAAACTGTACGAAAGCAAAAAAAACCTCCAAATTTCTGGAATCAAACCTCGGTACAGAGGAACGGGGGCCGGGGCGAGGAGGAGGAGAGGGAGGAGGAGGGGTGGGCCAGTCTTGGCACTTGATGGTGGCTGCTTCCGAAAAGAACATTTCAGTATCAAAGTCCTGTGAATGGTCTTTTGGAAGCAAAAACTGGTGGCGCACACAAAGGCAAAGATAAAAATGAGGCGGCTTTCAGGTGCTGCTTGACACAGTCATACGTCTTACCATTCTGGGCCGCAGGTGCCAATATGAGCCATCGGGAACGGTAGCTTGACTTTCCTCCACCGGGGTAAAGACTCGGCCTTTGCCAGCGTATTAGGATACAGGTCAACAGATTGGTAGATTTTGGATGTGACCCCGGTGCCCGGATGACCACTCAAAGTGGAATAGACCCCCTGTCCAGTGGCGTAACTAGAGTTTGATGGTCCCCCGATGCAAAGTTTGGAACTGGGCCACCTCCAACCGTACACCGACACTCTAGGTATGGGATAATTGCGCTGAAAACGCAGGGTATGGGATAGTGTCGCTGACACTTGGCTTTTCCCATGATCTGAAATCCCTCTTTCTATCAGCACCCAACTTTCCTATGTTCTGATATCCATCTCGTCCTCTGCCTGCACCTTCCCCATGCTCTCGTATAATTTCCCTAAGCACGCAGCTTTCCCATGCTCTCGTATATATTTCCCTAAGCACGCACCTTCCCCATGCTCTCGTATATATTTCCCTAAGCACGCAGCTTTCCCATGCTCTCGTATAATTTCCCTAAGCACGCAGCTTTCCCATGCTCTCGTATATATTTCCCTAAGCACGCACCTTCCCCATGCTCTCGTATATATTTCCCTAAGCACGCAGCTTTCCCATGCTCTCGTATATATTTCCCTAAGCACGCAGCTTTCCCATGCTCTCGTATATATTTCCCTAAGCACGCAGCTTTCCCATGCTCTGATATACATCTTTCCCTCAACACCCAGCTTTCGCATGATATTAGAGCATGGGAAAGCTGGGTGCTGAGAGAAGATGTATAGCTGAGCCTGGGAAAGCTGGGTGCTGAGGAAAAGAGCCTCTTTCCCTCAGCAGAAAACGTTCCCATTCCGAGCTTTTATCTTTGTCCGCTCCTCGTATATAGCTCTCCAAATACTAGACACACACAGCCTTCCATATAGTATAAAGGGTCTCTCATAACCCTTCATATAATAGAATGCACCTCCCATAGTCCTCCATGTATTATAATGCAGCCTCATAGTCCTCCATGTATTATAATGCAGCCTCATTGTCCTCCATGTATTATAATGCAGCCTCATAGTCCTCCATGTATTATAATGCAGCCTCATTGTCCTCCATGTATTATAATGCAGCCTCATTGTCCTCCATGTATTATAATGCAGCCTCATAGTCCTCCATGTATTATAATGCAGCCTCATTGTCCTCCATGTATTATAATGCAGCCTCATAGTCCTCCATGTATTATAATGCACCCCCATAGTCCTCCATGTATTATAATGCACCCCCATAGTCCTCCATGTATTATAATGCAGCCTCATAGTCCTCCATATATTATAGTGCAGCCTCATAGTCCTCCATGTATCATAATGCAGCCTCATAGGCCTCCATGTATTATAATGCACCCCATAGGCCTCCATATATTATAATGCACCCCCATAGTCCTCCATGTATTATAATGCAGCCTCATAGTCCTCCATATATTATAATGCAGCCTCATAGTCCTCCATGTATTATAATGCAGCCTCATAGTCCTCCATGTATTATAATGCAGCCTCATAGTCCTCCATGTATTATAATGCACCCCATAGGCCTCCATATATTATAATGCACCCCCATAGTCCACCATGTATTATAATGCAGCCTCATAGTCCTCCATGTGTTATAATGCACCCCCATAGTCCACCATGTATTATAATGCAGCCTCATAGTCCTCCATGTGTTATAATGCACCCCCATAGTCCACCATGTATTATAATGCAGCCTCATAGTCCTCCATGTATTATAATGCAGCCTCATAATCCTCCATGTATTATAATGCAGCCTCATAGTCCTCCATGTATTATAATGCAGCCTCATAATCCTCCATGTATTATAATGCAGCCTCATAGTCCTCCATGTATTATAAATAATGCAGCCTCATAGTCCTCCATGTATTATAATGCAGCCTCATAATCCTCCATGTATTATAATGCAGCCTCATAGTCCTCCATGTATTATAATGCAGCCTCATAGTCCTCCATGTATTATAATGCAGCCACATAGTCCTCCATGTATTACAATGCACCCCATAGGCCTCTATTTATTATAATGCACCCTATAGGCCTCCATATATTACAATGCACCCCCATAGTTCTCCATATATTACAATGTACCCCCATAGTTCTCCATGTATTATGCACCCCATAGTTCTTTATGTATTTTAATGCACCCCCATAGTCCACGTATAATGTGTCCTTCATATTGTACCAGTATGTAGGCCCCATATTGTTTAATGCACCTCCATAGGCCTCTGGCCACAGTGTACTGCTTAAAAAAATAAACAAGTCCTCACCTCTACTCGTTCCCCCACTGCTCCGGTCAGAGTGTCCTCCTGTCCTGTGCTGTCCTCTCTGCAGTCTCAGCACAGCAGTCGCACAGTAGTGACATCAGAGTGCTCTGCTGCACTGGAGAGAATGATGAAAGATGGAGCGGAGCGCTCCGCTCCATCCTTCATCATTACTTTGTGCGATGATGGGCGATGGGGGCCCGGTACCGGAGGTGGCACCGGGCCCCCCTGACTCACGAGCTCCATAGCGGCCGTGTGGTCTGCCACTGAACAGTGCAGCTCCTCTCTCACAGTCGCCATCTCTGTGACCGCGGTAGTTACACCCCTGTCCCTGTCTGTAGGGGCACATATACAGCTGTAAATGGGAACTGCAACGTTGCCAACCATTAAAGCCCAAAAATCATGATGTTTGTCTGCCTGGGAACGCTATTTAGTTTGGATTATACTAAGCCCCATCCTTTGGGATCCACTTTGCATGATTGGCAAAATTTGACCCTTTCTAATTGACCAATTTGGGAGCCAACGACTTTAGTGTTAAATTTGGAAGAGATGACGTTGGGGATGTGAATAAAAAAGAAGGGCTCATGCAAAATATCGGCCTAAGTTCCTTTTACCGTTCCCTCTTGGAAAATTACCTTTTTTTGGGAATGTGAAGAAGATGGCATCCACATGAGACCTTCTTGTTAAAGAAGACTCCCATAGAGTCTGAATTTGTGATCCTAAGTTTGCATTAGTGCGTTATTTTGTGTATGTTATGAGCGTTATTACGCATCGATAGTCACAAAGCCTTTACCATCTGTGAACGCGTCGTCTTCTCTTCGGTTCTGTCTTCAGCAGTTCCTTGGCTTTGCCTTCTGGCCAACTTGGCTGAAGCAAAAAGTGCTGTATAGTATGAGCCCCCCTCCGGATGAGCCATCTGCTGCAGTTATTGTTGTGTTGTACCTCCGCTACGTGCTGCACGTTCTCCCCGATGGGTAACATTATGTTGTGTGTCTTCTCACTACTGGACTGAGTACGAAATGGAGCGATTACATGACATCAGATGGAGGCAGGAGTGGCGCTATAGGACGTGCAGAGGTAGCGGGCACACCCTGGTGCCTAAATGCTCCTCTGCCCCATAAGATGACACCCGTGGTTTTTGACATAGGGGCCCAGTTGGTGCAAACGCCGGGCCGTGAGACCTCCACACTCCTTCATCAGAGAGAATCAGTGTTTGTAAACCGCTTTGCGTGAGGTGTGCGACACTTACGGTTCTCTTTAGAGCAGTGTCCACCACCCCGTAGTTGGTCACCGTCGTAGACGTAGCAGGTAGACACATGACACTGACGTTCTCTTGGCAAAACAATGTAGAACAGTTTATTTGATCTTCCACCTTCCTGACAGACATGGCCACACTTCTATGATCCTGCTGCCGCTTTCTCCCGGGGTACTGCGTCTGGCCTAACTGGTCCTCCAGCTGCCAGGCCTATGCCTCTTCTTTCCCCCTTTTCACTCTTCGGCAACCCGTGGTCCTCTCACTGCTTTTAGTCACTCAACTTCCTTTGGCCCATCCAAGGTTCTCTGACGGCCATCCAGTCCCTGGACTCTTCTAAGCCAAGGTGAGCTGTAGGCTCCAAACTCTTGGAGGATACCGCCAGGTTCCCCAACCGACCCAAGTTACAAGGCCACGTCCTCACTCTAGGAACCCGACTGAAGAACTTGCACCTAACAAGGCCCGTCTCGCTAAGCAACCCACTGGCCATCTGTCACTCCTCCCTTGCTCCTTTACAACCAGGATGTTTCTAACTCTACTACATCTATAAATCCTAAACCCTCAGCCTACTTGGCAAACCTATACTGTTACTAAGAAGCCTATCTGCGTAACGTTCCTGAACCTCTACCTCACACTACGTCCTACTTAACATTCTCCACTCTGCTATATCTAACACCTTTCACAACACACCACATGAAAGCAGATAACTTGCTAATTTCCTGGGGTTTATCCATTGGGACCCTCAGAATGGAGCGGTGACCAGACATTTTCACCTCCGCCGGAGATGTCGGAGTACAGCGCTCCCGCAGAGGATGAATGGACAGAGGTGCACGTCTGGCCACCACTCAATCACTTCCAACTTTTAGAAAAGTGGTATTGGACACTAGTAAAAAAAAAAATGCATGTAGTACTGGCCCTCCCCAGGTCCAGTGTTGGCTCCAGTTTCTGTGTATCACCGCTGCAGCCAGTCACTGAGCTTAGCAGGATGGAACAAGCTGCTGAACTCAGTGACTGGCTGCAGCGGTGATGAGATGTTCGTTTTACTAGAATATAATTGTTTGGATACCATTTTTATAAAAGTGGAATTCTTCTCTCTTTTGACTGTTAAAACAAGCAAACTGGTCTTTCTCACCCTCTCTGGGTCCAGTGCAGCTTCCGGTCTTAGATATTGTCGGCAGAGGTGAACTCGTGTTGACAGCGCTGCAGCCAATCAGGTTGTGCCGTCAACTCAGTCTGAGCCGCCGCTGACCTCACTGATTGGCTGCAGTGATGTCAGCACTGTAGACAATAACCTATACTGGAAGCTATGGTGAAGACTCAGTGCTGGACCTGGGGAGGGTGAGAAAGGCACAGGTTGCTTTTGTGTGTTTGTTTTTACATAAACTAGTCCAAAAGAGAGGAGAATTCCACTTTTAGGCCATGTGCCCACGGGAGATCGTACCTGCGGAATTTTCTGCAGGTTCACGCAGCAACTCCCCGGAATCAGCAGCTATCCATCGCTGCGGTATATCCGCGCAGTTGTGGCGGTAAACCTGCGGATTTCGTGCTGAATTCCTGCGGAATTCCCGCCCTGTATCTCCATAGTGGAGGAGCGGGAATTCCGCAAATAATTCCGCATGAATAATGGACATGCAGTTACGTGTGGCTGCGGGAAATACGCAGCATATTCCGCAGCCGCGCATGCCGCAGCATTGATACAGCACTCCCCAAATCCCATAGGATAACATGGGAAGTGTCTGTACTTGCGTAAACCTGCGGATTTATCTGGAAAATCCAGATAAATCCTCGTCAAAATCCGCGGGTTTGTTGTCCCGTGGGCACATGGCCAATTGGATACTGGTAAAAACAATAAGTTGTAGAGCTTTTTGAATTTTTTCTATTCCGTTCCTGAGGTCTCCTCGGTTCAGGGTATAGGACTGTTCATCCTGATCCTCCTGGTTCATGAATCCTATACCAGATCTTTAGTGGGTACGTGGAGCAGGAAAGTAACCATATGCCAGTGCCGGGAAGCGGAGTGATGGCCCCAGGTGGGCACAAGTCAAGCCGGTTGTCACTTGGCATCTGCCACCGTTCAGGAGCGTTGGAGCCGCCGATCTGTCCACACGAGGGTCGTGGATTACGGCCAGTTTTCCTTATCTTATGCTTGTTTCGCCGTTACAACACTTTTATGTGCCCGCTGTGCCACCCTGGTCCTGGCAGCAAATATGATGACTTGAATATGAGCCACAAACCGGCCTCGCGGATCCTGAATATGTCCCCATAGGTGGCATCATCATTTGCCCTATTTACGGTAGACAGTGTGCCAGGTTCTCATGCGATTGAATGGGCGTATGGGATTAGTGCCCTATCTGACCACGATGCGGGCAAGGGGGGCACCAACAACCCACACGGGTATATCTGGCGCCAGTTTAGGCTCAACCGCCTGGCATTCCCAATATATCATTGTACCGGTTGGATGTGTAATCCACGATACTACGGCTTGGCATGAGCGGAATATGATGGCACAGCACCGAGCCCAGGCTGGCCAACCATAAAAACTTCATAAAAATATGATTAATGGCTAATTGGTGAGCGCCGTCTTCAGAGGGCGCGGGCGGGCATGCCCGTGCTGGTACCTGGCGGACCGGACGCCCCCGGGGACGGGTGCAGAGATACAGACACAATATTATGTACACACTATCATGTTAATGTAATGGTGAAATGTGTTTTGCGAGATGAGATGGAGCAGAGCGTCCCCCGGGGGATGGAGAGCTTTCCATTTACTGGCGAGATTCAATGCCAGCTCGTTAACCCTTTCCACCGGCAGCCGGTGCGCTCGCTGTGCCGAATAATGAGAAATGGGGTTTTATTTTTGCAAAGGAGGGGAAACGCGGACTGTTGTGTATCCAGAACCCGCCACCGCCACGACAATGGGAGGAAGGGATTGGCAAAAAATGTAAAGTCATCAACTCTTATCCGCCAGGGACGTAGCGGGCAGCGAGGAAAGGAAAAACAGTGTGAGGGGGGGGTAGAGGGATGGGAGAGACGCCGGAAGACACGAGGAGTGGATGGGGGTGTAGCAGAGCGGAGATTGTCATGGGTAAGCTATGGCATGCCTCCAATGTGGGAAGATCAGAAAGAGGGACAGCAACGTGACAGATCCTGCTACATCCCTAACGTCAAACAGTCCTTCATACGTGACCACACAAATTCCCTAGTGAAGTCCCTTAATGACCACCACACAGTATGCAGGCTCCATGATGTACAAAGTATCATGTCCCAAGGTTGCCCCCCACAAGATGTGATACTGATACTTTCCCATACAATATGATGCCCTCATAGAGCCCTCCCCACACAGTAGGATGCCCCCCCAAATTCGCTCATCTTATACAGTATGACTCCCTCACAGTGCTCTCCCCACAGTATGATGTCCTCACAGTACATTCCCCCACACACAGTATAATACCCCCACAGTACATTCCCCCACACACAGTATAATGTCCTCACAGTACATTCCCCACACACACAGTATGATGTCTCCACAGTGCATTCCCCCACACACACAGTATGATGTCCCCACAGCACATTCCCCCACACACAGTATGATATCCCCACAGTACATTCCCCCCACACACAGTATGATGTCCCCACAGTACATTCCCCCCACACACAGTATGATGTCCCCATAGTACATTCCCCCACACACAGTATAATATCCCCACAGTACATTCCCCCCACACACAGTATAATGTCCTCACAGTACATTCCCCCCACACACAGTATGATGTCCCCATAGTACATTCCCCCACACACAGTATAATATCCCCACAGCACATTCCCCCCACACACAGTATAATGTCCCCACAGTACATTCCCCCACACACAGTATAATGTCCTCACAGTACATTCCCCCACACACAGTATGATGTCCTCACAGTACATTCCCCCACACACAGTATAATACCCCCACAGTACATTCTCCCCACACACAGTATAATACCCCCACAGTACATTCCCCCACACACAGTATAATGTCCCCACAGTACATTCCCCCACACACAGTATAATGTCCTCACAGTACATTCCCCCACACACAGTATAATGTCCTCACAGTACATTCCCCCCACACACAGTATAATACCTCCACAGTACATTCCCCCACACACAGTACATTCCCCACACACTGTATAATACCCCCACAGTACATTCCCCCACACACAGTATAATGTCCTCACAGTACATTCCCCCCACACACAGTATAATACCTCCACAGTACATTCCCCCACACACAGTATAATGTCCTCACAGTACATTCCCCCACACACTGTATAATACCCCCACAGTACATTCCCCCACACACAGTATAATGTCCCCACAGTACATTCCCCCCACACACAGTATAATGTCCTCACAGTACATTCCCCCACACACTGTATAATACCCCCACAGTACATTCCCCCACACACTGTATAATACCCCCACAGTACATTCCCCCACACACAGTATAATGTCCTCACAGTACATTCCCCCACACACAGTATAATGTCCCCACAGTACATTCCCCCCACACACAGTATAATGTCCTCACAGTACATTCCCCCACACACTGTATAATACCCCCACAGTACATTCCCCCACACACTGTATAATACCCCCACAGTACATTCTCCCACACACAGTATAATGTCCTCACAGTACATTCCCCCACACACAGTATAATGTCCTCACAGTACATTCCCCCACACACTGTATAATACCCCCACAGTACATTCCCCCACACACTGTATAATACCCCCACAGTACATTCCCCTACACACAGTATAATGTCCTCACAGTACATTCCCCCACACACTGTATAATACCCCCACAGTACATTCCCCCACACACTGTATAATACCCCCACAGTACATTCCCCCACACACTGTATAATACCTCCACAGTACATTCCCCCACACACTGTATAATACCTCCACAGTACATTCCCCCACACACTGTATAATACCCCCACAGTACATTCCCCCACACACTGTATAATACCCCCACAGTACATTCCCCCACACACTGTATAATACCCCCACAGTACATTCCCCCACACACAGTATAATGTCCTCACAGTACATTCCCCCACACACAGTATAATGTCCTCACAGTACATTCCCCACACACAGTATAATGTCCTCACAGTACATTCCCCACACACACAGTATGATGTCCCCACAGTACATTCCCCACACACACAGTATGATGTCCCCACAGTACATTCCCCCACACACACAGTATGATGTTCCCACAGTGTATTCCCCCACACACACAGTATGATGTTCCCACAGTACATTCCCCCCACACACAGCATGATGTCCCCAACAGCACATTCCCCCCACACACAGTACATTCCCCCCACACACAGTATGATGTCCCCAACAGCACATTCCCCCCCACATAGTACATTCCCCCCACACACAGTATGATGTCCCCAACAGCACATTCCCCCCACACACAGTACATTCCCCTCACACACAGTATGATGTCCCCACAGTACATTCCCCCACACACAGTATGATGTCCTCACAGTACATTCCCCCACACACTGTATAATACCCCCACAGTACATTCCCCCACACACTGTATAATACCCCCACAGTACATTCCCCCACACACTGTATAATACCCCCACAGTACATTCCCCCACACACAGTATAATGTCCTCACAGTACATTCCCCCACACACAGTATAATGTCCTCACAGTACATTCCCCCACACACAGTATAATGTCCTCACAGTACATTCCCCACACACACAGTATGATGTCCCCACAGTACATTCCCCCACACACACAGTATGATGTCCCCACAGTACATTCCCCACACACACAGTATGATGTCCCCACAGTACATTCCCCACACACAGTATAATGTCCTCACAGTACATTCCCCACACACACAGTATGATGTCCCCACAGTACATTCCCCCACACACACAGTATGATGTTCCCACAGTGCATTCCCCCCACACACAGCATGATGTCCCCACAGTATATTCCCCACACACACAGTATGATGTTCCCACAGTACATTCCCCCCACACACAGCATGATGTCCCCAACAGCACATTCCCCCCACATACAGTACATTCCCCCCACACACAGTATGATGTCCCCAACAGCACATTCCCCCCACACACAGTACATTCCCCCCACACACAGTATGATGTCCCCACAGTACATTCCCCCACACACAGCATGATGTCCCCAACAGCACATTCCCCCCACACACAGTACATTCCCCCCACACACAGTATGATGTATGATATATAATATATAATATATATATATATATATATATATATATATATATATATAAATATATATATATATATATATATATATATATATATATATATATATATATATATATATATATATATAATTTATAAAAATACCCTCCTAGCCTTGTTCCTGGATTTACAGGACAAATCTACAGGATTTCTCCAATCTGTGAAATAAATAAGGCAGGCTCCCTGCTCCACCATTGAGTTTAATATTGGGTCTGATTCCCATAGATGCAGGACAGTTTCCCAAATCAGGAAATGTCCTTCTGGATTTGGTACTGTTGGGGGGGGGAGGGGGGCACATGTAATAGATTTATGTAGCTCAGCCCTCTGCATGATGCAGAACTTCATAATACACACCTCAGCTGCTGCAGAACTTCATAATACACACCTCAGCTGCTGCAGAACTTCATAATACACACCTCAGCTGCTGCAGAACTTCATAATACACACCTCAGCTGCTGCAGAACTTCATAATACACACCTCAGCTGCTGTACAACCTCATAATACACACCTCAGCTGCTGTACAACCTCATAATACACACCTCAGCTGCTGCAGAACTTCATAATACACACCTCAGCTGCTGCAGAACCTCATAATACACACCTCAGCTGCTGCAGAACCTCATAATACACACCTCAGCTGCTGCAGAACCTCATAATACACACCTCAGCTGCTGCAGAACCTCATAATACACACCTCAGCTGCTGCAGAACTTCATAATACACACCTCAGCTGCTGCAGAACTTCATAATATACACCTCAGCTGCTGCAGAACTTCATAATACACACCTCAGCTGCTGTACAACCTCATAATACACACCTCAGCTGCTGTACAACCTCATAATACACACCTCAGCTGCTGCAGAACTTCATAATACACACCTCAGCTGCTGCAGAACCTCATAATACACACCTCAGCTGCTGCAGAACCTCATAATACACACCTCAGCTGCTGCAGAACCTCATAATACACACCTCAGCTGCTGCAGAACCTCATAATACACACCTCAGCTGCTGCAGAACTTCATAATACACACCTCAGCTGCTGCAGAACTTCATAATATACACCTCAGCTGCTGCAGAACTTCATAATACACACCTCAGCTGCTGCAGAACTTCATAATATACACCTCAGCTGCTGTAGAACTTCATAATACACCCCTCAGCTGCTGCAGAACTTCATAATACACACCTCAGCTGCTGCAGAACTTCATAATACACACCTCAGCTGCTGTACAACCTCATAATACACCTCAGCTGCTGTAGAACTTCATAATACACACCTCAGCTGCTGCAGAACTTCATAATACACACCTCAGCTGCTGCAGAACTTCATAATACACACCTCAGCTGCTGTAGAACCTCATAATACACACCTCAGCTGCTGCAGAACTTCATAATACACACCTCAGCTGCTGCAGAACTTCATAATACACACCTCAGCTGCTGCAGAACCTCATAATACACCTCAGCTGCTGCAGAACCTCATAATACACACCTCAGCTGCTGCAGAACCTCATAATACACCTCAGCTGCTGCAGAACTTCATAATACACACCTCAGCTGCTGCAGAACTTCATAATATACACCTCAGCTGCAGAACTTCATAATACACACCTCAGCTGCTGCAGAACTTCATAATATACACCTCAGCTGCTGCAGAACTTCATAATATACACCTCAGCTGCTGCAGAACTTCATAATATACACCTCAGCTGCTGCAGAACTTCATAATACACACCTCAGCTGCTGCAGAACTTCATAATACACCTCAGCTGCTGCAGAACTTCATAATACACACCTCAGCTGCTGCAGAACTTCATAATATACACCTCAGCTGCTGTACAACCTCATAATACACACCTCAGCTGCTGCAGAACTTCATAATACACACCTCAGCTGCTGCAGAACTTCATAATACACACCTCAGCTGCTGTACAACCTCATAACATACACCTCAGCTGCTGCAGAACTTCATAATATACACCTCAGCTGCTGCAGAACTTCATAATACACCTCAGCTGCTGCAGAACCTCATAATACACACCTCAGCTGCTGCAGAACTTCATAATACACACCTCAGCTGCTGCAGAACTTCATAATATACACCTCAGCTGCTGCAGAACCTCATAATACACACCTCAGCTGCTGTACAACCTCATAATACACACCTCAGCTGCTGCAGAACTTCATAATATACACCTCAGCTGCTGCAGAACCTCATAATACACACCTCAGCTGCTGTACAACCTCATAATACACACCTTAGCTGCTGCAGAACTTCATAATATACACCTCAGCTGCTGCAGAACTTCATAATATACACCTCAGCTGCTGCAGAACTTCATAATACACACCTCAGCTGCTGCAGAACTTCATAATACACACCTCAGCTGCTGTACAACCTCATAATACACCTCAGCTGCTGCAGAACTTCATAATACACCTCAGCTGCTGCAGAACCTCATAATACACCTCAGCTGCTGCAGAACCTCATAATACACCTCAGCTGCTGCAGAACTTCATAATATACACCTCAGCTGCTGCAGAACTTCATAATACACACCTCAGCTGCTGCAGAACTTCATAATACACACCTCAGCTGCTGCAGAACTTCATAATACACACCTCAGCTGCTGCAGAACCTCATAATACACACCTCAGCTGCTGCAGAACCTCATAATACACACCTCAGCTGCTGCAGAACCTCATAATACACACCTCAGCTGCTGCAGAACTTCATAATACACACCTCAGCTGCTGCAGAACTTCATAATACACACCTCAGCTGCTGCAGAACTTCATAATACACACCTCAGCTGCTGTACAACCTCATAATATACACCTCAGCTTTTAGTAGCAGATGAGGAGCAGTCGGGAATGGAAGCGTTAACGTTGGGCACTTATGAGAAGATCCATACAGCAAGGTGGCAATGGCGGCGGCTGTGGTGACGATCCTGACTACCGCATTGTGTGTTTGTATGATCCAGGGCTGAAGGCTCGCAGGTGACCGTATAGAGGAGCCTGGAAAATAATAGGCGAGGGGTGGGAGAGGCGGACAGGACGGAGTAGGCCGGGGCGGCGCGGAGCACAATGGCCGGCAGCGGTGCGACTCCTTTCAGTTTTTAATCAATAGTTCCTGAGTGTTTAGCGGCAGACAGACAATCCGGAGGCTTCCAGCGGTGACTCAATTAGAGCGTCCTTTCCTGTGTGCGGCATGGCCCCCGCTCCTCGCCCGCGCCCCTCACCCACATACGGCGCGCTCCTGTGATCTCTTCACCTCTCGCCGCTTCTGTCCAGTTTGTAACATTTCCATGGCCGTCACCTATGGGAGGACGCGCCTGCTCATTAAATGTCGCCGTCACTCACTTGTGACGGAGTCCGGAGTGATCTGTTGCCGGGCGGAGGCTGCGGGGCGCGGGGGGCGCTGGGATTAAGAGTTCTGATTCCTATCCCTCAGGTCTGTCCGCTTAGGCTACTTTCACAAATCAGTTTTTTCCCCATCAGGTACAATCCGGAAAAAAACGGGTAAAACGGATCCAGTACCGCAACCGTTTTATCCCCATAGATTTGCATTGTTACCGGATTGTACCTGATGGCTTTGCGTTGCATCCGTTTTTTTCCGGATGCAGCAAAATTTATCAAAGCGGCGGCCGGAGGCAACGTGTCTTGCAACGTTTTTTTGTCCGGCAAAAAAACCCGCATCGCGCCGCATCTGGCCGCTGCGGCGCATTTTCAATGCATGCCTATGAACGCTGGATGCGGCGCGATGCGGAAAAAAACGCATCCGGCCGCCACATGCGGTTTCTTCCACTGTGCATGCTCAGTAGCATGCCGCAACCGGGAAAAACCGGACCGGCCGCATGTAAAAACTTATGCAAAGGATGCGGTGTTTTCACCGCATCCGTTGCATAGGTTTTACAGCCGGATTGAGCCGCACTGCTCAAACCGGATGTGTGAAAGTAGCCTAACACATCTGTATATACAATCTATAGAAAGCTCACGTTCTGATGACAATACAGCAGAATGCACAACTCAGCTGCTGCAGAACCTCATAATACACCTCAGCTGCTGCAGAACCTCATAATACACCTCAGCTGCTGCAGAACCTCATAATACACCTCAGCTACTGCAGAACCTTATAATACACCTCAGCTGCTGCAGAGCCTCATAATACACCTCAGCTGCTGCAGAACCTCATAATACACCTCAGCTGCTGCAGAGCCTCATAATACACCTCAGCTGCTGCAGAACCTTATAATACACCTCAGCTGCTGCAGAACCTTATAATACACCTCAGCTGCTGCAGAACCTTATAATACACCTCAGCTGCTGCAGAACCTTATAATACACCTCAGCTGCTGCAGAACCTCATAATACACCTCAGCTGCTGCAGAACCTCATAATACACTTCAGCTGCTGCAGAAACTCATAATACACCTCAGCTGCTGCAGAACCTCATAATACATCTCAGCTGCTGCAGAACCTCATAATACACCTCAGCTGCTGCAGAACCTCATAATACACCTCAGCTGCTGCAGAACCTCATAATACACCTCAGCTGCTGCAGAACCTTATAATACACCTCAGCTGCTGCAGAACCTTATAATACACCTCAGCTGCTGCAGAACCTTATAATACACCTCAGCTGCTGCAGAACCTCATAATACACCTCAGCTGCTGCAGAACCTCATAATACACTTCAGCTGCTGCAGAAACTCATAATACACCTCAGCTGCTGCAGAACCTCATAATACACCTCAGCTGCTGCAGAAACTCATAATACACCTCAGCTGCTGCAGAACCTCATAATACACCTCAGCTGCTGTACAACCTCATAATATACACCTCAGCTGCTGCAGAACTTCATAATACACACCTCAGCTGCAGAACTTCATAATATACACCTCAGCTGCTACAGATTCTTATCATACACACCTCGGCTGCTGCAGAACTTAATAATATACACATGAGCTGCTACAGAACCTCATAACATACTCCTCAGCTGCTGCAGAACATTATAATATAGCAACTGCTGCAAACCCTCATAGCACATAATTTAGCTGCTGCAGAACATCATAATAAACCTCAGATGCTACAAAATCTCCTAACACACCTCAGCTGCTGTAGAACCTCATAATACACAACTTAGTTGCTGCAGAACATCACAGTATACACTTCAGCTGCTGCGGGACCTCATCATACACAGCTGCTGCAGAACCTCATAACACACACTTCATAACATCACAATAATTTATCTCAGTAGCAGAACCTAATAGACGCCTCAGCTGCTGCAGAATAATATAATGCACACCTCAGCTGCTGCAGAACCTCATAATACACCTCAGCTGCTGCAGAACCTCATAATACACCTCAGCTGCTGCAGAACCTCATAATACACCTCAGCTGCTGCAGAACCTCATAATACACCTCAGCTGCTGTAGAACCTCATAATACACCTCAGCTGCTGCAGAACCTCATAATACACCTCAGCTGCTGCAGAACCTCATAATACACCTCAGCTGCTGCAGAACCCCATAATACACCTCAGCTGCTGCAAAACCTCATAATACACCTCAGCTGCTGCAGAACCGCATAATACACCTCAGCTGCTGCAGAACCTCATAATACACCTCAGCTGCTGTAGAACCTCATAATACACCTCAGCTGCTGCAGAACCTCATAATACACCTCAGCTGCTGCAGAACCTCATAATACACCTCAGCTGCTGTAGAACCTCATAATACACCTCAGCTGCTGCAGAACCTCATAATACACCTCAGCTGCTGCAGAACCTCATAATACACCTCAGCTGCTGCAGAACCCCATAATACACCTCAGCTGCTGTAGAACCTCATAATACACCTCAGCTGCTGCAGAACCCCATAATACACCTCAGCTGCTGTAGAACCTCATAATACACCTCAGCTGCTGTAGAACCTCATAATACACCTCAGCTGCTGCAAAACCTCATAATACACCTCAGCTGCTGTACAACCTCATAATATACACCTCAGCTGCTGCAGAACTTCATAATACACACCTCAGCTGCAGAACTTCATAATATACACCTCAGCTGCTACAGATTCTTATCATACACACCTCGGCTGCTGCAGAACTTAATAATATACACATGAGCTGCTACAGAACCTCATAACATACTCCTCAGCTGCTGCAGAACATTATAATATAGCAACTGCTGCAAACCCTCATAGCACATAATTTAGCTGCTGCAGAACATCATAATAAACCTCAGATGCTACAAAATCTCCTAACACACCTCAGCTGCTGTAGAACCTCATAATACACAACTTAGTTGCTGCAGAACATCACAGTATACACTTCAGCTGCTGCGGGACCTCATCATACACAGCTGCTGCAGAACCTCATAGCACACACTTCATAACATCACAATAATTTATCTCAGTAGCAGAACCTAATAGACGCCTCAGCTGCTGCAGAATAATATAATGCACACCTCAGCTGCTGCAGAACCTCATAATACACCTCAGCTGCTGCAGAACCTCATAATACACCTCAGCTGCTGCAGAACCTCATAATACACCTCAGCTGCTGCAGAACCTCATAATACACCTCAGCTGCTGTAGAACCTCATAATACACCTCAGCTGCTGCAGAACCGCATAATACACCTCAGCTGCTGCAGAACCTCATAATACACCTCAGCTGCTGTAGAACCTCATAATACATCTCAGCTGCTGCAGAACCCCATAATACACCTCAGCTGCTGTAGAACCTCATAATACACCTCAGCTGCTGCAGAACCTCATAATACACCTCAGCTGCTGCAGAACCTCATAATACACCTCAGCTGCTGTAGAACCTCATAATACACCTCAGCTGCTGCAGAACCTCATAATACACCTCAGCTGCTGCAGAACCTCATAATACACCTCAGCTGCTGCAGAACCGCATAATACACCTCAGCTGCTGCAGAACCTCATAATACACCTCAGCTGCTGTAGAACCTCATAATACATCTCAGCTGCTGCAGAACCCCATAATACACCTCAGCTGCTGCAGAACCTCATAATACACCTCAGCTGCTGCAGAACCCCATAATACACCTCAGTTGCTGTAGAACCTCATAATACACCTCAGCTGCTGCAGAACCTCATAATACACCTCAGCTGCTGCAGAACCTCATAATACACCTCAGCTGCTGCAGAACATGGGTTATGGAGACTATAAACATTATTCCGTAGATTTATTTCCCTAGTTGGATTTCAGTCCAGGGCAGAGGAAACTAATGATCTTCTCGGGAGATAATGGAGAATATATCAGATGGGTGATGACATCACCGGCTCTTCAGGACTGATGACATCATCAGTTGTCTGTGTGGACCTGGTATAATGTATGTGGCGGTGGCGCCATTCCGGCTGTTCTTCGCCAGCAGCTCATGATGACATCACGGGTGGCATTTTCTTGCTCTTGATGACATCACATGGATATTGTCCCTCTCTCACTGCTCTTCTCATCAGTGGTGCCGGTGAGGCTTGTGCTGGAGAACTGGTCACCTTGTAGGTGGTGATTGTCCCGGGGGTTATCCTTCCGTTCATGTTACTGTCCCTTTTAGTAGGCGCTCATGTCCATCTACTACGTGTCCCTGTCATCCACAGATAAAAACATCACTCAACCCCCCGTACCCGCGACACCCCAAAGACAACGTCGTTAATCCCGTCTGTCAGCGGCAGCGACATCGCTATCACACCTGACGTGTCAGTCACCATTAATAACGGGGCCACTTATGGGCGGCTGTCAGGTAACCACATCACTCATACCATCACATGAAGGACAACAGTGTAACTCATTACACACTCAGCGGATCGCTCGCTAATTGTCAACAACAGATGGTAACGCTGTCACTTGTCATATGTCGGAGTTGCTCCAAATTCTACAGCGCCTTGTCATGTGCTGGTGTCATTAGCTTCAGACGAGCGGCGCTCATTACAAATTGTGTCCGACCGTACGAACAGGTGTCATCACTCATCCAATGTCAATCATCAGAACGGTCAATTGTCATAAATCGGGAAAGGACACCTGGACTTATCAAATGTCAGTGTCACTCAACAGGTGACCAATTCTCTTCTTAAATATGTCATTTGCATGTTATAGGTCAATGTGAGGCAGCAAATGGCAACTTATCAAATATCAGTGTCACGTCCTCACCAGAGTCCGCTCCTGCAACTTCTGCTTCGGTCACCAGGCACCGCCGTATTTCCACCATGGACTGTGCTGGTGATAGGAGAGGAGCCGGTGCCAGTGGCTCTGGTGGGCGCAAGCTCCGCTCATCCACTAGGCTGGGTTTCTCTCGGACCTGCAGTACCACTGGTTGACTGTAGGTGGCGTGTGTCTTCCATCTGAAGTTACAACAGTTCAGCTACAGCCAATGGGAAGGCACCACACCCTTCTTATTCCTCCTCCTGTCTGCTGACCACTGCCAGATATAGTTTTGTATTCCTGCTAGTGTCTGGTTCCTGTCCTGTTCTGACTTGATCCCTGTGTTTGAACCCTGTCTGCTCTCTGACTACTTTCTTGTCTGCTGTTTTGGGACCTCACTGCTATCTCTGGTTTTGACCTCTTCCTGATTTCCTGACTACCCTCCTGCCTGCCGTTATTGTACCTCACTGCTATCTCCGGTTTTAACCTCTGCCTGATTTCCTGACTACCCTCCTGCCTGCCGTTATTGTACCTCACTGCTATCTCCGGTTTTGACCTCTGCCTGATTTCCTGACTACCCTCCTGCCTGCCATTATTGTACCTCACTGCTATCTCCGGTTTTAACCTCTGCCTGATTTCCTGACTACCCTCCTGCCTGCCATTATTGTACCTCACTGCTCTCTCCGGTTTTGACCTCTGCCTGATTTCCTGACTACGCTCCTGCCTGCCGTTATTGTACCTCACTGCTATCTCCGGTTTTGACCTCTGCCTGATTTCCTGACTACTCTCCTGCCTGCCGTTATTGTACCTCACTGCTATCTCCGGTTTTGACCTCTGCCTGATTCCTGACTACGCTCCTGAATGCCGTTTTTGTACTTTACTGCTATCTCCGGTTTTGACCTCTGCCTGATTCCTGACTACGCTCCTGAATGCCGTTTTTGTACTTTACTGCTATCTCCGGTTTTGACCTCTGCCTGATTGTCTGACTACTCTCCTGCCTGCCGTTATTGTACCTCACTGCTATCTCCGGTTTTGACCTCTGCCTGATTTCCTGACTACGCTCCTGCCTGCCGTTTTTGTACTTCACTGCCCTCTCCGGTTTTGACCTCTGCCTGATTTCCTGACTACCCTCCTGCCTGTCATTATTGTACCTGACTGCTATCTCCGGTTTTGACCTCTGCCTGATTCCTGACTACGTTCCTGAATGCCGTTTTTGTACTTTACTGCTATCTCTGGTTTTGACCTCTGTCTGATTTCCTGATTACACTCCTGCCTGCCGATTTTGTCCCTTTTTGTGCCTCCTGGTTTGGACTGTTCCTGATGACCACTCTTTCCTAGATTGCAGCCTTGCATAGGCAGCAATCTCCTGGACCACATCCCTGTACAGGGGTTAAATGGTTTCAGGGTTCTTGAGATCCTGCTGACTTGGTGGCTAGCCCTAGTCTGTCTGTGACAGTCGTCCAGAGTCTGTGCTCAAGGGCACACATTACAGTCAGACAGTAATGGCTGTATTACCTATCATGTGTCAGAATCAGTCATCAAGGGGCAAAAATAGGGAATGGGAAACAACCAAACCCATCAAATGTCAATGTAACTCAAAAAAAGGACTTTTTCATTGAATGTCAGTATTAATCATCATAATAGTATTTATCAGATATCGGTGTTGTCCACTAGACATCCGCTTCACTTTTATGTCAATCATCAGATAGCAGGAATATTCCTTATGTCACTGACCTGGTTTCACTGGTCAAATATGTACCTCAGAAAACATCACATAATATAGATGTCAATCAATAGATGACAACTTATCAAATGTCAGTGTCAGACAGTAATGACTGTGTTACTTGTCATGTGTCAGAATCAGTCATCCAAAGGCGAAATAAGGTAATGGAAAACAACCGAACCCATCAAATGTCAATGTAGCTCAAAATAAGGACTTCTCCATTGAATGTCCGTATTAAACATCAGATAACCGTAATTATCAGATATTGGTATCATCCACTAGCTATCAGCTTCACTTTTATGTCAATCATCAGATCAGTCAATTGTCATAAATCGCGAAAGGATACTTGTACTTATCAAACATCAGTGTCACTCAATAATGACCACTTCTCTACTTAAATGTGTCACTCGCATATTGTAGGTCAATGTGAGGCTGCAAATGACAACTTATCAAATGTCAGTGTCAGACAGTAATAACTGTATTATTTATCATGTGTCAGAATCGGTCATCAAATGGCAAAACTAGGTAATGGGAAACAACTAAGCCCATCAAATATCAAAATGACTTCTCCATTGAATATCCATATGAAACATCAGATATCTGCGCCATGGAATTGATGGCGCTATAATAATAAATAATAATAATAATAATAATAAAAAATAATATATATCATCCACTAGACATCAGCTTCACTTTTATGTCAATCATCAGATCAGTCAATTGTCATAAATCAGGAAAGGACACCTGTATTTATCAAACGTCAGTGTCACTCAACAGATGACCACTTGTCTACTTAAATGTGTTACTCACTCGTTATAGGTCAATGTGAGGCAGCAAATGACAACTTATCAAATGTCAGTGTCAGACTGTGGTGTCAGAATCGGTCATCAAATGGCAAAATTAGGCAATTGAAAACAACCAAACCCGTCAAATGTCAATGTAACTGAAAAAAATGACTTCTCCATTGAATGTCAGTATTAATCATCAGATTATAGTACTGTATTTATCAGATATAGGTGTCATCCACTAGACATCCGCTTCACGTTTATGTCAATCATCAGATAGCAAGATTATTCCTAATGTCACTGATGGGTTCACTGGTCAAATATGTCCCTCAGAAAACTACATCACATAATATAGATGGAAGTTAATCGATAGATGACAACTTATCAAATGTCAGTGTCAGACAGTAATGACTTGCGTTACTTGTCATGTGTCAGAATCGATCATCAATTGGCAATATTAGGGAATGGGAAACAACCGAACCAAACAAATGTCAATGTAGCTCAAAAAAATAACTTCTTTGAATATCCATATTACACATCAGATAATAGTATTTATCAGATATCGGAGTCATCCACTAGACATCAGCTTCACTTTTATGTCAATCATCAGATCGGTTAATTGTCATAAATCAGGAAAGGACACCTGTACTTACCAAAAATCAGTGTCACTCAACAGATGACCACTTCTCTACTTTAAGATATCACTCGCATATTGTAGGTCAATGAGAGACAGTAAATGACAACTTATCAAATGTCAGTGTCAGACAGTGGTGTCAGAATCAGTCATTAAATGGCAAAATTAAGCAATGGAAAACATCCGAACCTATCAAATGTCAATATAACTGAAGAAATTGAATGTCAGTATTAATCATCAGATAATAGTATTTATCATATATCGGTGTCGCCCACTAGACATCAGCTTCACTTTTATGTCAATCATCAGATAGCAGGATTATTCCTTATGTCACTGATGGGTTCACTCCTCAGATATGTCCCTCAGAAAACAACATCACATAATATAGATAGATGTTAATCATGGATGTCAAATGTCAGTGTCCTAAAACAATGAGGATATTTCTTGTGTCACTTGGATATTATAGGACAATGTCAGTCTGCAGGTGACAAGTTATCAAATGTCGGTGTCAGACAGTAATGACTGGATTACTTGTCATGTGTCAGAATCAGTCATCAAATGACAAAATTAGGTAATGGAAAACAACCAAGCCCATCAAATGTCAATATAATAAAATATATATCTATATATCTATATATCTACATCTATATATATATATATATATATATATATATATATATATATATATATATATATATATATATATATATATATATATAAATAATAATAAAAAATGACTTCTCCATTGAATGTCAGTATTAATATCGTATATCGGTGTCATCCAGTAGACCTCCGCTTCACTTTTATGTCAATCATCAGATAGCAAGATTATTGTGACTCATTCACTCGTCAAATATGTCCCTCAAAAAACGACATGACATAATATAGACTAATGTCAATTAGTAGATGACGCCTTATCAAATGTCAGTGTCCTAAAACAATGAGGATATTACTTGTCATTTGCATATTATAGGACAATGTCAGTCTGCAGGTGACAACAAGTTATCAAATATCAGTGTCGGGCCGTAAGGACTGTATTCCTTGTCATGTGTCAGAATCTGGAAGAAGAAAGCAGCAAAACAACCGTACCCATCATACGTCAATATGTCATTCGACGGGAAACCACATTATATAGGTAGACGTTAATACAGATGACAACTTTTCAAATGTCAGTGTCCTAAAACAATGACCACATTGCTTGTCATGTGCCAGAATCGTCATCAAACGGTAGCATCAGGTCAGTGGCATTTGATGGGTGAGGTTGTTTTCTTTTTGTTCACAATGTAAAGCAACAGATGACCATTTCATTCATAGCATATGGTATAAATCATCAGATATCAGTGTCGCTCAATAGACCTCAGCGTCACTTTTATGTCAATCACCAGGTATCAAGATTATTCCTTATATCGCTGAGAAGTTCACTCATCAATTATGTCACTCTGCAAAAAACTACATCACAGATTATAGGTCAGTGTGAGCACGCATGACACTTGACGGATGAGACTATATATCAAATATCAGTGTAACACACAATGACCAAATTACATGTCATTTTTAGAATGGGTCATCACAGGGCAAAATCAGGTAATGGAAAACATCGAACCCAACAAATGTCAATGTAGCTGAACACATGACTTCTCCATTCATTTCATGTCAGTATTAATCATCAGATATTCATTTTGGGTATCATTTATCAAATTTAGTGATGAGCGGGCACTACCATGCTCGTGTGCTCAGTACTCGTAACTAGTGATGAGCGGGCACTACCATGCTCGGGTGCTCAGTACTGGTAACTAGTGATGAGCGGGCACTACCATGCTCGGGTGCTCAGTACTGGTAACTAGTGATGAGCGGGCACTACCATGCTCGGGTGCTCAGTACTGGTAACTAGTGATGAGCGGGCACTACCATGCTCAGGTGCTCAGTACTGGTAACTAGTGATGAGCGGGCACTACCATGCTCAGGTGCTCAGTACTGATAACTAGTGATGAGCGGGCACTACCATGCTCAGGTGCTCTGTACTCGTAACTAGTGATGAGCGGGCACTACCATGCTCGGGTGCTCAGTACTCGTAACTAGTGATGAGCGGGCACTACCATGCTCAGGTGCTCAGTACTCGTAACTAGTGATGAGCGGGCACTACCATGCTCAGGTGCTCAGTACTGGTAACTAGTGATGAGCGGGCACTACCATGCTCGGGTGCTCAGTACTGGTAACTAGTGATGAGCGGGCACTACCATGCTCGGGTGCTCAGTACTGGTAACTAGTGATGAGCGGGCACTACCATGCTTAGGTGCCCAGTACTGGTAACTAGTGATGAGCGGGCACTGCCATGCTCAGGTGCTCATATGTCAGTGTCGCTCAATCGCGTTCCGAGCCTCGCCCATCAAATGTTGGTGTCGCTCAGCAGATCGTAGCTTCATCTATCACATATCGGTGTCAGTTGTCACCATTATGCACCCCATATCGATATCCTTTTCACTCATCAAATGTCAGTGTCAACAGATGTCATTCAAATGGTGATACAATATAAAAAAAGACCGCCATACTGGTCAAATATCGGGGTCGGTCAACAGATCACGGCTTCATTCATCACGTTCGTATCCATCAGCGTGATTTTTCACATATTGATGTGACTTCTGAGATCTCCATTTCAATTGTCACAGGTCAATGTCTGTCTTCATCAACTATTTATTGCACCAGCTTGTAATTGCAGAAATAATACCGCCACTTCTGTCAAATCTGATCACTTACTTCTGCAGTCATCCTGGAGTACTAACGCTGTCACTCATGTCTTCCAATATCACTCCAGAAATACCATTGCTAATTCCCCCCAAATCACTATAGAAATAATACCGCCACTCACAGCCCCCAGTATCCGTGCAGAAATAATACCGTAACTTATTATCTCAACATTACTACTGAAATATTGTCATTTATTGCCCCCAATAGCACTGTAAAAACAATACCACCACTCATAACCTCTAGTATCTATAGAAATAATACCGTCACTTAATAACCCCAGTATTACTGCAGAAATAATACCGTCACTCATTACCCTTCCTAGTAGATTAGTACTTCTAAGATGACTGCAGAATATCGCTGTCACTCATTTCTCCCATTATCGCTCCAAAAATAATACCATCACTTATTATTACCTAAATCACTATAGTAGTAATACCATCACTTATTATAGTCAATATTGCTGTATAAATAATACCGCCACTCACTTCTGCACTGATAGTGTTGGAAATATAATCTGTCATTAACCCCAGTATTACTGTAGAAATACTATCAACCATTACCCCAGTAGTGCTACAGAAATAATACCGCCACTCATTATCCCCAATATTGCTATAGAAATAATACCACCACTCATTACCCTCAATATTGCTGTAGAAATAATAATGTAACTTATTACCCCCAGTATTGCTCTAGAAATAATAGCGTCACTCATTACTCCCAATATTGCTACAGAAATAATACCGCCACTCATTATCCTCTATATTGCTGTAGAAATAATACCGCCACCCATTATTCCCAATATTGCTATAGAAATAATCCCGCTACTAATTATCATCAATATTGCTATAGACATAATACCGCCACTCATTACTCCCAATATTGCTGTAAAAATAATACCGCCACTCATTACCCCTAATATTGCTACAGAAATAATACCGCCACCCATTATCCCCAATATTGCTATAGAAATTATACCGTCACTCATTACTCCCAATATTGCTATAGAAATAATACCGCCACTAATTATCCTCAATATTTCTATAGAAATAATACCGCCACTCATTACTCCCAATATTGCTATAGAAATAATACTGCCACTCAGTACTCCCAATATTACTATAAAAATAATACCGCCACTCATTACCTTCAATTTTGCTATAGAAATAATACTGCCACTCATTACTCCCAATATTGTTATAGAAATAATACCGCTAGTAATTATCTTCACTATTGATATAGAAAAAATACCGCCACTCATTACCCTCCATATTGCTCTAGAAATAATACCGCCACTCATTAGCCCCGATATTACTATAGAAATAATACCGCCACTCATTAGCCCCGATATTACTATAGAAATAATACCGCCACTCATTACCCCCAATATTGCTATAGAAGGAATACCGCTACTAATTACCCCCAATATTGCTATAGAAATAATACCGCCACTCATGATTCTCAACATTGCTATAGAAATAATACCGCCACCCATTACCCTCAATATTGCTATAGAAATAATACCGCCACTCATTACTACCAGAACTCACCCAATATACGTTATGTCAGCAGCTTCTGATAAAATGGCGGTCACTCATTATGTATTGGTGTCACCGGATACGTCGGTGTCAGCCGTGATGCGCCGGTGCCATTATAGTTGATGGCGTCGCCCATTCCAAGTTCACGGCTCCCCATTAAACAGAAGGTTTACTCATCTGACATAAGATATTAAATGATAATATTATTCATTGCAGCGCATGATTTTTCGCAGCGGACTGACCTGACAACCCGCGCGTACTACATTATAGTGGCAAAGAACCGCCAAACTTGGGGAAAAAAAGAGAAACCACAGTCAATTAGTCAGTGCTGTCAATCCGGGGGCTTTGCATAACTGATTGGACGGCCGTGACGTCTGGACAATAGCTGGAGGCTCGTTAATCGTTGTGCCATTAGTTTGCCAGTCACTCCGATCGCTTCTCTGCCTTCTCACTGCCTGCGCTGTTCAGGATCCCTCGAGTACTGGGGTTCTTGGATAACAGAAGTTAAAGGCTTTCGACACCATTCACATTGATAAAATGATTCTACGTATTTTAAAGATTACCTTTAATTAATAAAATTGTACTAAGTTCCTTCAGACCCCCTAATATGCAGTTTGCATCCTGACTTTTCTCTGCTGGGAGTGTCCCTCCGAGGAATATAGGCTGGATGTTCTGTGTGTTTCCATCATGCTGATAGTTCTTATATTCATACAGCTTCTATCCTGCAATTAATTCATCTTCATGAGCTTTCATCCTTATCTAAATTCTTTTTTTTTTATTCTGCCCTCCATGAGACTGTACATGCTTTCTTCCTGTTTTTCTCTTCCATTCATGAGACTGTACATGCTTCCTCCCTGTTTTTCTCTGCCCTCCATGAGACTGTACATGCTTTCTCCCTGTTTTTCTCTGCCCTCCATGAGACTGTACATGCTTTCTCCCTGTTTTTCTCTGCCCTCCATGAGACTGTACATTCTTTCTTCCTGTTTTTCTCCGCCCTCCATGAGACTGTACATTCTTTCTCCCTGTTTTTCTCTGCCCTCCATGAGACTGTACATGCTTTCTTCCTGTTTTTCTCTGCCCTCCATGAGACTGTACATGCTTTCTCCCTGTTTTTCTCTGCCCTCCATGAGACTGTACATGCTTTCTCCCTGTTTTTCTCTGCCCTCCATGAGACACTACATGCTTTCTCCCTGTTTTTTCTCTGCCCTCCATTAGACTGTACATACTTTCTCCCTGTTTTTCTCTGCCCTCCATGAGACACTACATGCTTTCTCCCTGTTTTTCTCTGCCCTCCATGAGACACTACATGCTTTCTCCCTGTTTTTCTCTGCCCTCCATTAGACTGTACATGCTTTCTCCCCTCTTTCCATGCTGTGGAGTACTTTGTACAACCTGCTCCACCTCCCTCCTGCTATCTCTATCTCTGAGAAAAGGGAGGAGGAGAGCAGTCAGGACCAGAAGCAGGCACTCTGAAGGATTTGCATCTTTTTTTGCAGACTACTTGGCTCTATAATGGAGTACCGATAATATAGGCTGGGTGTGAGTTTTGTTTCCATCATGCTGATGTCTTCATTAGTTCTAATATTTGCTCAGCTTCTATCCTACACTTTGTGTGCTTTCCTACTTATCTCTAGCCTGTTTTTCTCTGCCCTCCATGAGACTGTACATGCTTTCTCCCTGTTTTTCTGCCCTCCATTAGACGGTACATACTTTCTCCCTGTTTTTCTCTGCCCTCCATGAGACGGTACATGCTTTCTCCCTGTTTTTCTCTGCCCTCCATGAGACTGTACATGCTTTCTCCCTGTTTTTCTGCCCTCCATGAGACTGTACATGCTTTCTTCCTGTTTTTCTCTGCCCTCCATGAGACTGTACATGCTTTCTCCCTGTTTTTCTCTGCCCTCCATGAGACTGTACATGCTTTCTTCCTGTTTTTCTCTGCCCTCCATGAGACTGTACATGCTTTCTCCCTGTTTTTCTCTGCCCTCCATGAGACTGTACATGCTTTCTCCCTGTTTTTCTCTGCCCTCCATGAGACTGTACATGCTTTCTCCCTGTTTTTCTGCCCTCCATGAGACTGTACATGCTTTCTTCCTGTTTTTCTCTGCCCTCCATGAGACTGTACATGCTTTCTTCCTGTTTTTCTCTGCCCTCCATGAGACTGTACATGCTTTCTCCCTGTTTTTCTCTGCCCTCCATGAGACTGTACATGCTTTCTTCCTGTTTTTCTCTGCCCTCCATGAGACTGTACATGCTTTCTTCCCTCTAGCCACACTGTGTAGATCTTTGTACAACCCCGTCCACCTACTTACTGCTATCTCTATAACTGAGAAAAGGAAGGAGGAGAGCAGTCAAAACCAGATGTGGAAGCTCTGATGGATTTGAATCTTGTTTTGCAGACTACTTGGCTGTATAAAGGACTACCAAGAATATAGGGTGGATGTTAATCCGGTGTGTTTCCATCATGCTTACCTCTTGATTAGTTCTTATATCCATACAGCTTCTATCCTGCACTTAATTCCTATTCATGTGGTTTCATCCTCTATATTATGGGTTTTATTCTGCCCTCCATGAGACTCAGACTGTACATGCTTTCTCCCCTCTCTCCACACTGTGGAGATCTTTGTACAACCTGCACCACCTCCCTCCTGCTATCTTTGAGAAAAGGGAGGAGGAGAGCAGTCAGGACCAGAAACAGGCACACTGATGGATTTGTATAATTTTATTTTTGCAGACCACATAGCTATATACCGGTAATTGACTACCAGGAATATAGGCTGGATGTGAGTTCTGTGTGTTTCCATTATGCTTACATCTTCATTTGTTCTCATATCCATACAGCTTCTATCCTGCACTTAATTCCTCTTCATGAGGTTTCATCCTCCTCTATATTCAGGGGTTTATTCTGCCCTCCATGAGACTGTAAATGCTTTCTCCACTCTCTCCATACTGTGGAGGTCTTTGTATCTTTTTATCCACCTCTCGTTCTATCTCTAACACTGAGAAAAGGGAGGAGGAGACCAGAAGAAGGAGCTCTGATGGATTTCAATCTTTTTTGCTGACTACTTGGCTCTATAAAGGACTACCAAGAATACAGGCTGGATGAGTTTTGTTTTCATTATGCTGATATGTTCATAACTTCCTATATCCATACAGCTTCAGTCCTGCACTTATTTTCTCTGCATGTGCTTTCCTACTCCTCTCTAGCCTGGTATTTTCTGCCCTCCATGAGACTGTACATGCTTTCTCCCTGTTTTTTCTGCCCTCCATGAGACTGTACATGCTTTCTCCCTGTTTTTTCTGCCCTCCATGAGACTGTACATGCTTTCTCCCTGTTTTTTCTGCCCTCCATGAGACTGTACATGCTTTCTCCCTGTTTTTTCTGCCCTCCATGAGACTGTACATGTTTTCTCTGCCCTCCATTAGACTGTACATGCTTTCTCCCTGTTTTTTCTGCCCTCCATTAGACTGTACATGCTTTCTCCCTGTTTTTTCTGCCCTCCATTAGACTGTACATGCTTTCTCCCTGTTTTTTCTGCCCTCCATGAGACTGTACATGCTTTCTTCCTGTTTTTCTCTGCCCTCCATGAGACTGTACATGCTTTCTCCCTGTTTTTTCTGCCCTCCATGAGACGGTACATGCTTTCTTCCTGTTTTTCTATGCCCTCCATGAGACTGTACATGCTTTCTTCCTGTTTTTCTCTGCCCTCCATGAGACTGTACATGCTTTCTCCCTGTTTTTTCTGCCCTCCATGAGACTGTACATGTTTTCTCTGCCCTCCATTAGACTGTACATGCTTTCTCCCTGTTTTTTCTGCCCTCCATTAGACTGTACATGCTTTCTCCCTGTTTTTTCTGCCCTCCATTAGACTGTACATGCTTTCTCCCTGTTTTTTCTGCCCTCCATGAGACTGTACATGCTTTCTTCCTGTTTTTCTCTGCCCTCCATGAGACTGTACATGCTTTCTCCCTGTTTTTTCTGCCCTCCATGAGACGGTACATGCTTTCTTCCTGTTTTTCTATGCCCTCCATGAGACTGTACATGCTTTCTTCCTGTTTTTCTCTGCCCTCCATGAGACTGTACATGCTTTCTTCCTGTTTTTTTCTGCCCTCCATGAGACTGTACATGCTTTCTTCCTGTTTTTCTCTGCCCTCCATGAGACTGTACATGCTTTCTTCCTGTTTTTTTCTGCCCTCCATGAGACTGTACATGCTTTCTCTGCCCTCCATTAGACTGTACATGCTTTCTTCCTGTTTTTCTCTGCCCTCCATGAGACTGTACATGTTTTCTCTGCCCTCCATTAGACTGTACATGTTTTCTTCCTGTTTTTCTCTGCCCTCCATGAGACTGTACATGCTTTCTTCCTGTTTTTTTCTGCCCTCCATGAGACTGTACATGTTTTCTTCCTGTTTTTCTCTGCCCTCCATGAGACTGTACATGCTTTCTTCCTGTTTTTTTCTGCCCTCCATGAGACTGTACATGCTTTCTTCCTGTTTTTTTCTGCCCTCCATGAGACTGTACATGCTTCCTCCATGTCTTTCTCTTCCCTCCATGAGACTGTACATGCTTTCTTCCTGTTTTTTTCTGCCCTCCATGAGACTGTACATGCTTTCTCTGTCCTCCATTAGACTGTACATGCTTTCTTCCTGTTTTTCTCTGCCCTCCATTAGACTGTACATGCTTTCTTCCTGTTTTTCTCTGCCCTCCATGAGACTGTACATGCTTTCTCCCTGTTTTTTCTGCCCTCCATGAGACACTACATGCTTTCTCCCCTCTCTCCACAGTGTGGAGATCTTTGTACAACCCCGTTCTCTGATGTATTAGCATCTTTTTTTACAGACTACTTGGCTCTATAAAAGATATAGGCTGGATGTTAGTTCTGTGTGTTTCTATCATTCTTACATCTTCATTAGTTCTTATATTTGCACAGCTTTAATCCTGCACTTCATGTGCTTTCTTACTTATGTCTAGCCTGTTTTTATTCTGTCCTTCATGGGTGTACATGCTTTCTTCCTTTTTTTTCTTTGCCCTCAATGACTGTACATGCTTTCTTCCGGTTTTTCTCTGCCCTCCATAAGTGTACTTGCTTTCTTCCTGGTTTTCTCTGCCCTCCATGAGACTGCACATGCTTTCTACCTGTTTTTCTCTGCCCTCCATGAGACTGTACATGCTTTCTTCCTTTTTTTTTCTTTGCCCTCCATGAGACAGTACGTGCTTTCTTCCTGGTTTTCTCTGCCCTCCATGAGACTGTACATGCTTTCTCCCTGGTTTTCTCTGCCCTCCATGAGACTGTACATGCTTTCTTCCTGTTTTTCTCTGCCCTCCATGAGACTGTACATGCTTTCTTCCTGTTTTTTTTCTGCCCTCCATGAGACTGTACATGCTTTCTTCCTGTTTTTCTCTGCCCTCCATGAGACTGTACATGCTTTCTCCCTTTTTTTCTGCCCTCCATGAGACTGTACATGCTTTCTTCCTGTTTTTCTGCCCTCCATGAGACTGTACATGATTTCTCCCTGTTTTTCTCTGCCCTCCGAGACTGTACATGCTTTCTCCCTGTTTTTCTCTGCCCTCCATGAGACTGTACATGCTTTCTCCCTTTTTTTCTGCCCTCCATGAGACTGTACATGCTTTCTTCCTGTTTTTCTGCCCTCCATGAGACTGTACATGCTTTCTCCCTGTTTTTCTCTGCCCTCCATGAGACTGTACATGCTTTCTTCCTGTTTTTCTCTGCCCTCCATGAGACTGTACATGCTTTCTTCCTGTTTTTCTCTGCCCTCCATGAGACTGTACATGCTTTCTCCCTGTTTTTCTCTGCCCTCCATGAGACTGTACATGCTTTCTTCCTGTTTTTCTCTGCCCTCCATGAGACTGTACATGCTTTCTTCCTGTTTTTTTTCTGCCCTCCATGAGACTGTACATGCTTTCTTCCTGTTTTTCTCTGCCCTCCATGAGACTGTACATGCTTTCTCCCTTTTTTTCTGCCCTCCATGAGACTGTACATGCTTTCTTCCTGTTTTTCTGCCCTCCATGAGACTGTACATGCTTTCTCCCTGTTTTTCTCTGCCCTCCGAGACTGTACATGCTTTCTCCCTGTTTTTCTCTGCCCTCCATGAGACTGTACATGCTTTCTTCCTGTTTTTCTCTGCCCTCCATGAGACTGTACATGCTTTCTCCCTGTTTTTCTCTGCCCTCCATGAGACTGTACATGCTTTCTCCCTGTTTTTCTCTGCCCTCCATGAGACTGTACATGCTTTCTTCCTGTTTTTTTTCTGCCCTCCATGAGACTGTACATGCTTTCTTCCTGTTTTTCTCTGCCCTCCATGAGACTGTACATGCTTTCTCCCTTTTTTTCTGCCCTCCATGAGACTGTACATGCTTTCTTCCTGTTTTTCTGCCCTCCATGAGACTGTACATGCTTTCTCCCTGTTTTTCTCTGCCCTCCGAGACTGTACATGCTTTCTCCCTGTTTTTCTCTGCCCTCCATGAGACTGTACATGCTTTCTTCCTGTTTTTCTCTGCCCTCCATGAGACTGTACATGCTTTCTTCCTGTTTTTCTCTGCCCTCCATGAGACTGTACATGCTTTCTTCCTGTTTTTCTCTGCCCTCCATGAGACTGTACATGCTTTCTTCCTGTTTTTCTCTGCCCTCCATGAGACTGTACATGCTTTCTCCCTGTTTTTCTCTGCCCTCCATGAGACTGTACATGCTTTCTTCCTGTTTTTCTCTGCCCTCCATGAGACTGTACATGCTTTCTTCCCTCTAGCCACACTGTGTAGATCTTTGTACAACCCCGTCCACCTACTTACTGCTATCTCTATAACTGAGAAAAGGAAGGAGGAGAGCAGTCAAAACCAGATGTGGAAGCTCTGATGGATTTGAATCTTGTTTTGCAGACTACTTGGCTGTATAAAGGACTACCAAGAATATAGGGTGGATGTTAATCCGGTGTGTTTCCATCATGCTTACCTCTTGATTAGTTCTTATATCCATACAGCTTCTATCCTGCACTTAATTCCTATTCATGTGGTTTCATCCTCTATATTATGGGTTTTATTCTGCCCTCCATGAGACTCAGACTGTACATGCTTTCTCCCCTCTCTCCACACTGTGGAGATCTTTGTACAACCTGCACCACCTCCCTCCTGCTATCTTTGAGAAAAGGGAGGAGGAGAGCAGTCAGGACCAGAAACAGGCACACTGATGGATTTGTATAATTTTATTTTTGCAGACCACATAGCTATATACCGGTAATTGACTACCAGGAATATAGGCTGGATGTGAGTTCTGTGTGTTTCCATTATGCTTACATCTTCATTTGTTCTCATATCCATACAGCTTCTATCCTGCACTTAATTCCTCTTCATGAGGTTTCATCCTCATCTATATTCTGGGTTTTATTCTGCCCTCCATGAGACTGTAAATGCTTTCTCCACTCTCTCCATACTGTGGAGGTCTTTGTATCTTTTTATCCACCTCTCGTTCTATCTCTAACACTGAGAAAAGGGAGGAGGAGACCAGAAGAAGGAGCTCTGATGGATTTCAATCTTTTTTGCTGACTACTTGGCTCTATAAAGGACTACCAAGAATACAGGCTGGATGAGAGTTTTGTTTTCATTATGCTGATATGTTCATAACTTACTATATCCATACAGCTTCAGTCCTGCACTTATTTTCTCTGCATGTGCTTTCCTACTCCTCTCTAGCCTGGTATTTTCTGCCCTCCATTAGACTGTACATGCTTTCTCCCTGTTTTCTCTGCCCTCCATGAGACACTACATGCTTTCTCCCCTCTCTCCACAGTGTGGAGAGCTTTGTACAACCCCGTTCTCTGATGTATTAGCATCTTTTTTTACAGACTACTTGGCTCTATAAAAGATATAGGCTGGATGTTAGTTCCGTGTGTTTCTATCATTCTTACATCTTCATTAGTTCTTATATTTGCACAGCTTTAATCCTGCACTTCATGTGCTTTCTTACTTATCTCTAGCCTGTTTTTATTCTGCCCTCCATGAGTGTACATGCTTTCTTCCTATTTTTCTCTGCCCTCCATGAGTGTACATGCTTTTTTTTTCCCTGTTTTTCTCTGCCCTCTATGAGACTGTACATGCTTTCTCCCTGTTTTTCTCTGCCCTCCATGAGACTGTACATGCTTTCTCCCTGTTTTTCTCTGCCCTCCATGAGACTGTACATGCTTTCTCCCTGTTTTTCTCTGCCCTCCATGAGACTGTACATGCTTTCTTCCTGTTTTTCTCTGCCCTCCATGAGACTGTACATGCTTTCTCCCTGTTTTTCTCTGCCCTCCATGAGTGTACATGCTTTCTCCCTTTATTTCTCTGCCCTCCATGAGTGTACATGCTTTCTCCCTTTATTTCTCTGCCCTCCATGAGTGTACATGCTTTCTCCCTGTTTTTCTCTGCCCTCCATGAGACTGTACATGCTTTCTCCCTGTTTTTTCTCTGCCCTCCATGAGACTGTACATTCTTTCTTCCTGTCTTTCTCTGCCCTCCATGAGACTGTACATGCTTTCTTTCGGTTTTTCTCTGCCCTCCATGAGTGTACATGCTTTCTCCCTGTTTTTTCTCTGCCCTCCATGAGACTTTACATGCTTTCTTCCTGTTTTTTCTCTGCCCTCCATGAGACTGTACATTCTTTCTTCCTGTTTTTCTCTGCCCTCCATGAGACTGTACATGCTTTCTTTCTGTTTTTCTCTGCCCTCCACGAGTGTACATGCTTTCTTCCTGTTTTTCTCTGCCCTCCATGAGACTGCACATGCTTTCTCCCCTCTCTCCACACTGTGGAGATCATTGTCCAACCCCAGCCACCTACCTCCTGCTATCTCTAACACTGAGAAAAGGGAGAAGGAGAGCAATCGGAACTAGAAGCAGGAGCTCTCATGGATTTGCATCTCTTTTTTTGCAGATTTTTTAGCTATATTATGGATTATATTTTGCAGCCGCAAAAGGGTAGATTTTTTTTTTTTTTTTAATGAAGACTATTTAGAAAGCAAATCAACTTAATAAAAAAAGATGAACCAAGCCTTTTAATATCTTTTAATGTCTGCATATTTTTCCAGTAACAGTGCCTCACTGTTATGTCTTATATTGCGGTTAATAGGACTACAGTGCAATACCATGAATGGCCATGGAGAAGAGGTGGCGCTGTTGGCGTAAAAAAAAAAAAAAAAAGGCAACAGTTGATATGAGAAATGAATATATTAAAGGACTATTGTACAATGGCTTCTATCAAAGTAGACCATCCCCCCCCCCCAGGTGGTATTCTCATTTCGGGATTGTCACCCTGGTCCTTCTAAGGCTCCTTTACAAGGTCCTCCCCTACTTCTCATCCCTTTCGCTTGTATACCAGAGCCTCCCTTTGCTTCCAGCCTTACACAGAGCAGCTGGAGGCTGTAAAAGTGACATCAAGTTTATGGCTGCTCAGCCGCACACCCCAGATCTGCGTGACAGTGACAAGTCGCCAGCCTGATACACCTGCCTTGTTATATCACAATCCGGCCGCCCGCTCGCTGCCATCTGATGCTTATTTATCCCGCTCACCCTTCATCTTTCCTGACTTCTCATATTACTTCCTCTTTCTCCGTTTTATGCTCACAATTAATTTCCTTCCTTGTAAATTAGGAAGAATTGCTTCTCGGTAGCATCCGGTGATCTCGGCCTCGTTATCCATTTTTACTCCGCTTCATAGGACGCGTAGACTTCAGCTTAGCTGCATCTCTTAATAGGGTCAAAGGTAGTCTGATACCCACTTATCATTGCCTTTCAGATGTTACTATATACAAATGTTGCAGAGGTGGATTTATCTTAAAAAGAACATCTTATTTATAAGATGTTATTGGAGAGGGCAAATCAAATTGGGCTAAAATTTTCTGCCAAATCATTTTTGCAAGATGTCAGCCAGCTATCATATAACTGGCTTGAAAAAAAAATGTCCTGGTGGGGTCATCATTGGGCCATCTTCTATATCTTCTGGCATGGGCTATCATTGACATGGATGGACACTGAAGATGGCCCAGTGCTGACCACACCGGTGACCAAACTGAAGAAGATAAGTGTGGTAGGACAGGTGAGCATATTTTTTTTTCTCGCATATTTTATGCTCTGTGATTTGGTGAGCATATATAAATATCTTTATTATAGAGTGCTGAAGCTGTCAAGTTAACAGCGGCTACATCTGTATAAGGGGATGAAGTACCTGGGGTTGCATTGTAAATAATGGATTAAAGGAAGACGCCAGGCAAAATGGTTGCATTGCAGAACAGATACTATACAAAATGCTCCGAAATTAGGGCGCTCATGCAACAAGAGGGCATGGCTTGGCAGAAAGGGGGCATGGCTTGGCAGAAAGGGGGCATGGCTTGGCAGAAAGGGGGCGTGGCTTGGCAGCAAGGGCGTGGCTTGGCAGCAAGGGCGTGGCTTGGCAGCAAGGGCGTGGCTTGGCAGAAAGGGGGCGTGACTTGGCAGAAAGGGGGCATGGCTTGGCAGAAAGTGAGCATGGCTTGGCAGAAAGTGGGCATGGCTTGGCAGAAAGGGGGCATGGCTTGGCAGAAAGGGGGCATGGGTTGGCAGAAAGGGGGCATGGCTTAGCAGAAAGGGGGCATGGCTTAGCAGAAAGGGGTTATGGCTTAGCAGAAAGGGGTTATGGCTTAGCAAAAATGGGTTGTGGTTTGGCAGAAAGGGGTTGTGGCTTGGCAGAAAGGGGTTGTGGCTTGGCACAAAGGGGCATAATGTAGTAGAAAAGGGGCATAGCTTAGGAGAAAAGGGGCATAACGTAGCAGTAATGGGGCCTGTCTTAGCGGAAAGGGGACATGGCTTGGCAGAAATGGGGCATGGTTTGGCATAAAAGGGCAATAGCTTAGTAGAAATGAAGCATGCCTTAGTAGACACTGGGCATGGCTTGGCAGAAATGGGGCATGGCTTGGCAGAAATGGGGCATGGCTTGGCAGAAAACGGGCATCATGTAGCAGAAAAGGGGCATAGCTTAGGAGAAAAGGGGCATAACGTAACAGTAATGGGGGATGTCTTAGCGGAAAGGGGACATGGCTTGGCAGAAATGGGGCATGGCTTAGCAGAAATGGGGCATGGCTTAGCAGAAATGGGGCATGGCTTAGCAGAAATGGGGCATGGCTTAGCAGAAATGGGGCATGGCTTAGCAGAAATGGGGCATGGCTTGACAGGGAAGAAGGCATAGTTCAAAGTGCACCAAATAATGGTTGAAATTAGGCAAGCAATAGGAAAATGCAAAGACTGGAAACATATTCGTGTTCGGTGGTAGTAACCAGTTCTTGGCCCATCGGTTCCTGGGATTAGTCCGCTCCCATGAAACTGGACCTTCCCAATGAGCCGCTCGCCCTGTCCATGAGCGGGAGGTGAGAAGAATGTTCCACCCTCGAAACATTAAATAACTCCGCCATGTAAAAACATGTCATTTTCCCATTCCGAAAAGCGGCGAAATGTCCGTTTTTACAAAAAAAACGTTTTTTCGCCTTTTGTTGCCATTTCCTTTCACTCTTGATGGAGCGAATGTCGTTTGGTATTCACGTCGCCTCGTCGGATGCTCATTATAAGCTTTTTATAAAATGTCATCTAATACAGGACCGCAGCCTTTTGTTTCTGAACATGCAAATGCATCTCTATTCATTCTGTGCCTGGTTTTGCCGAGCTGCGGCTTTCATCCGGCGCCTCCGATGTGTGTTTACCCTTTTGAGCTTTTTACTTATTACGACTCGTTAATCAGTTACTTCTTTTTTGTCTGCTGTTATGACTAAGTTTTCACACTGGAGACTTAGTACTGTCTTTTACCTATTCATCCGCGTCTTCTAATATTCGCACGTTCCTCCTTATCTCTATGGAGGGCTGCTGATACTGAAGAACCTGGACTGGTTTTCCTTATGTTCGGTGATGCCCTTTGTAGGCGGCCCTCCCTCCGTAAGGTTTGCCACCACCATACATACTGTATAATGTACGGCCTGACCTGCAGTTTCAGGCACGACCACATCAGTATGTGTGGCGCTGCACCTGGAAAAATAAAGGAGAGGCACTACGACGCCACTAACTGGCGAATTCTGGGGGTGAGATCCCCCATCTATCATAAAATACTATTTCTATGGATGAGGCATCAATTTTAAGTCCTAAACTACCCCATGACAAAATTTGAGATGAGTCCAATTAGCAATCAACATAATTTCTCCCCCCCCCCAAAAAGACGTGATGTCAAGATTCCTTTAAATCCCTCCTTTTTCTATCTCTAGGAGTCCAGTGGGTGGTCCTACTTGGATAGTACCACTCACTGGACTCCTAGGTCTACAAAGAACAGGGATTTGATGACTGTAAAATACAACTATATGTAATTTTGCTCAGAGGTTCCCTTGAAATCATGCTGAGGCCTCCAGCCCCATGGGTGGTCCCATAACAACTCAATGCCCAGTGGTGGCGTTGAGTTTTCTGGATGTATATGGCTGCCAGAGTCTTCTCTTACACTCTTCCCTTTCTCGTTTTCCACCTCCAGTTCTTGCTCAGTATCTCGCGCCCCCTCTCAATGCCCACTGGTGGGTGATGTTGCATTTTCTGGATGTCTGTGGCCGCCCAGAGTCTTCTCTTCCATCCTTCTTCTCTCATCTTCCACCTCCAAGTTCTTGCTCCCTCGCAATGCCCATTGTTGGCATTGAGTTTTCTGGATGTCTATGGCTGCCTGGAGTCTTCTCTTCCATCCTTCATCTCTCGTCTTCCACCTCCAGTTCTTGCTCGGTGTCTCTCGCTCCCTCTCAATGCCCATTGGTGGCATTGAGCTTTCTGGATGTCTATGACCACCCGGAGTCTTCTCTTCCATCCTTCATCTCTTGTCTTCCACCTCCAGTTCTTGCTCTGTGTATCTTGCTCCCTCTCAATGCCCATTGGTGGCATTGAGCTTTCTGGATATCTATGACTGCCTGGAGTCTTCTCTTCCATCCTTTCATCTCTCGTATTCCACCTCCAGTTCTTGCTTCGTGTCTCTCCCTCTCCCTCTCAATGCCCATTGGTGGTGTTGCAGTTTCTGGATGTCTATGGCCACCCAGAGTCTTCTCTTCCATCCTTCATCTCTCGTCTTCCACCTCCAGTTCTTGCTCGGTGTCTCTTGCTCCCTCTCTCTCAATGCCCACTGGTGCCGTTGAGTTTTCTGGATGTCTATGGTTGCCCGGAATCTTCTCTTCTATCCTTCATCTCTCGTCTTCCACCTCCAGTTCTTGGTGTCTCTCGCTCCCTCTTTTTCAAGCCTCCTGTATTCTGCGTGCAGACAGATGGCTCTGCTTGCAGTGTATATATGATATTTTAGTCCCAGACACACACGTCTGATGCTCTTTTCTAGGCATTGTGTAAGAAGGCGTCCATGGTTGCGGCTGGATTCTCGGCTTGCCTACGGGTGCATTAGGGGCTCATCCTGTGACTTCTGCCTTGACCTTCAGGAGCTAAAAGCCCGAGTGCAGCATTTATCCCCTTCGTTGACGGTTCTAGGGATTTGTTCTTGGATAGATTAACGCTGCTGCCTGCTACATCAAGGAGCTAAGGTTTAACGCAAAATATGATGACCTCTGGTTAACGCTTTGTATGCTGGTCTCCAGATTCGGCTTCTCGTTGGGTAGGCTATAAAAGCTTGTTGGATCTAATAAAAAAAATCTTGCAGTCGACATCACCAGGGAAACATGTTAGACAGCCCGGATTACAGGGGTTGGAACTTTTTTTGACAGGGGTGCGCATTTGTGACCCTTGTACCGTTCATGAAGTGTCACTCAAGGCTGACGTGAATGACCCCAACCAATCAGGTTGCCTTCTCCTGCTCCTCTGCCTTTCACATCTTCCCTATAATTATTACCTTTTTCTGTCTTACAGCTCGCTTTGCTTTAGATTTACCCATCTCCCGCCTGTTCTATAATTTTCTGTTGCCCCCTCCCTTGCTTTTTTTTTTTTTGTTGCACCCCCTCCCGTGCTTTTATCTCACGCCCTGTCTTCTCCCGCTGGGTGTGATAACACTAGCTCCTATTTATACGTCTCTTTCTCTCACTTGTCGGAAGGAGTGAATGTGTGATTGTGGATGGATGTGGAGCGGCGAGAGTCTGCAGAGCTTATTACAGCCTAACGATCGTCCGCTAGTGCAGCCCCGCCACCACCTTGCCTCCCGCTCCCACCCCCTACAAACCGGGGCAACGCTCCAGTAGGACCTTCAGTTTTATGTTTTATCCGAACGTCATTGCTCTGGACTCGACTGCAGTGTTACATGGCCTGAGGGTCTCCGCAGTTTATCATGTGTGTTTCTTTTCTTGTGATTCTCCAGCAGAAAGCCGCTGCTTTATTCCCTGGGGTTAAGTCAATATTTATAACCATGAAGACGTTAACTGTTGCTGCGCGTTCCCGGGTCTGTATCGCCTTCCGCTTTATAGATTTACACAAAGAGAAAACTTCTGACTTGATGAAGGATGGTGTTCGGCAAAAATAGATATATACAGATAAGCCATAACTTAAAAACCATCGACTTATGATGTTATTTAGGTCCTCATTCTCTCACCCCTCAAGAACTAGACTCCTCAAGAGTCCTGAGGTGTCCTATGATATCTTCTACAAGATGTTAATAGCAGATCCTGAAAGTTGTGAGGTGTGGTCTTCATGCATCGGAGTTTTCCACAAAATTCCCAAGATCTCGACTTCATAATTTATGGTGCAAAATAAGTTATGACCTTCATCTTTGTCATGGTCATATATTCCTGACTGAATGAGGCACTTTAAGTATCCCACTGCCATGAAGGGTTTATTGGGTTTGTCCAATGTTTGGTAGGCGTCATGTCCACACGATGGCAGAAAGTGAGGTTTCTAGCAGAACACTGACCTATCACATGGCCTCCACCAGCTTGACTTCTTTTTCAAATCTCTTCCCCCGGGTAAATGACACCTACTCACCGGCTGTCCACATAGTGGAAAACGATATTTATCAGATCAGGTGCCTTCTGCCATTGCTCCATGGTCCAGTTCTGGTGATCACAAGCCTATTATAGGATTTTTCTGTGATGGACAGGGGTAAGTATGGTGAAAAATAACTTCTGACCTTCAGCTTTCTCCTGTTCCACCATTCTTGACTGAATAAGTCTCTGACATTAGGTATCTCACTGCCATGAAGTGGCTACTTGATCTGTCCAATGTTGGGTAGGTTTCATATCCAGACGATGGCAGGACCTGAGGTTTCCAGCAGAACATTGACCAATCACATGGTTGCCACCAGCTTGTCTTCTTCAAATCTTTTCCCCGTGTAAGTGACACCTACTCACTGGATGTCCACATGATGGAAAACTTGATTCATCAGATCAGGTGCCTTCTGCCATTGCTTCATGGTCCAGTTCTGGTGATCACAAGCCAATTGGAGCTTTTTGTGATGGACAGGGGAAAGTATGGGTATTACGTATTCAGTAAGATGTGATCCTCTACATGGTTTGACACCTTTCTATCACAGACAGAAGGAACTTTTTTTAGTAAAGTGTAATACAGGCTATTTTCTTTGGAATTGGACTAGAGGTCCAAACCCTCACTCCCGTTCCAGATCAATCTCCAAGACCACCTCACAAGATCTGCTATATGTCGGTATTACCCCACAAGACCCACTGTATACTGCGAACACCTCACAAGACCCATTGTATACTGGGAATATCTCACAAGACCTGCCATATACCGGTAGTAGCCCACAAGATACGTATATTGAAAACACCTCACAAGACCTGTATATTCCAGGAACACCACACAAGGCCTGCCATATACCAGTATTACCCCACAAGAACTACCGCATACCGATATTACCTCCACAAAGCCTGACGTATACTAGGATTGCCTCACAAGACCTGCAGTATACCAGGAACACTTCACAAGACCTGCCATATACCGGTATTTCCTCACAAGACCTGTCGTATACCGGTATTATCCCACAAAGCCTGCCGTATACCACGAACACCCACAAAGCCTGCCGTATACTGGTATTACCACACAAAGCCTGACGTATACCAGAAATGCTCCACAAGACCTGCCGTATACCGGGAACACACCACAAGATCTGCCATATACCGGTATTGCCACACAAGACCTGTTGCACATCGGTATTGCCCCACAAGGACTGACGTATACCAGGAACACCCTACAAGGACTGACGTATACCACGAACACCCCACGCCGTATACTAGGAACACCCCACAAGATCTGCCATATACGGTATTGCCCCACAAGACCTGTTGTACACTGGTATTATCCCACAAGGCCTGACATTTACCAGGAACACCCCACAAGACCTGCCGTATACCAGGAACTCCCCACAAGACCTGCCGTATACCAGGAACACGCCACAAGACCTGCCGTATACCGGGAGCACCCAACAAGACCTGCCGTATACCGGGAACACCCCACAAGACCTGCCGTATACCGGGAACACTTCACAAAACCTGCCGTATACCAGGAACATCTCGCAAGACCTTCCGTATACTGCTATTTCCCCATAAGGCCTGCTGTATACTGGTATTGCCCCGCAAGACTCGATGTACACCAAGATCACCCCACAAGCCCCAATGTACACTGGGAACACCCCACAAGACCTGATGTACAATGGTAACACACTACACGGCCTACTGTTTTGCCGATATTCTGACCCAGTCATCTTTGCTTTCTTAATTTGGTTCTTGTCAAAGTTCCTCCCTCTTGGCCGCTTTTCTTCCTTCCAAAAACTCAAATTCCAAAACTGTCTATCTCATGGTAATGGGAAACAAGTAAAGAATCAGTGTTTTTATGATACTTATCGGTGGTTTTCATGGGCTCGATGAATAGAGGGATAGACGGATTCTGGAGTGTATTTTCTAAAAACTTCTATGCTGTTCCTCTATTATTCCTCCTAAGTAAATTGCCAACTGGGTGTTACTATTTAAGATGTCAGAGGGGCGTGCCCTGCTCTGTCTGATAGTCATCACTGATTGGACAATATCCGTCTTTTTGGGGAGGCGTCGGTTTCTAGGTGGAATTACAGAAGAAAGGCAAAAAATGAGGACACCCGCGGTGCTAACATTTCCTGCAGTAATGGATTGTGTTTAGACACTTTCTTGAATCCATTCCACAAAATAGAAAACCTAGAAAAATGACGCTGGCATTTATTGCTTTTGTTTATACCAGCGGATGTGCCCTGGAGCACACAGCAGTACCGGTACCCGCGACACTTGGCGCAGAGTGGGTGGGCGAAAGCTCGGTAGCATGGCTTCAGGTGAGGTCTTAATCAAGGATCGGCAAAGTGGCATCACCGCCCACGCCTGTCTCCACGGCTGGATGAAGATGTACGGGGCGAGCGGCACCACGCACTGGAACAGCGGAGGGGCTGCGGGGCAGAGCCAAGCTTCTTAATAGCGCCATTATGCTAATCTCTTTCAGAGACGCGAGCGGATCTTCAGGCTGGAGGTTAATTTTGGGAACCCTTTAAATATGTATGTAATCAGGGCCCGGAACCCTTCCAGTCGTACCTCTCGTTACACATGCAAATGAGAAGCAACATGTGACCTGTACAGATTAACCCCTCAGTTGCTCTTTTTGATGGCTACAGAGGCTTGGTTTCACGCGAGATTCGCGCCAGTTGGGCAAATAAGGGGGAATTCAGGCGGCGCGGAAAGGATCCGGAATTTTTCGGGTGGATTTGGGCACACGGAAAATTCACAGTATAATATCACAGCAGGCGAGTGGATAATGGCATCACTACATAAGGACAAGGAAATTATAAGGCTGGCAGTTTAGGTGTTTTTTTTTTATTTATTATTATTATTATTATTATTATTATTATTATTATATACAGTCATATGAAAAAGTTTGGGCACCCCTATTAATGGTAACCTTTTTTCTTTATAACAATTTGGCTTTTGCTATTTCAGTTTCATATATCTAATAACTGATGGACTGAGTAATATTTCTGGATTGAAATGAGGTTTATTGTACTAACAGAAAATGTGCAATCCGCATTTAATCAAAATTTGACAGGTGCATAAGTATGGGCACCTCAACATAAAAGTGACATTAATATTTTGTAGATCCTCCTTTTGCAAAAATCACAGCCTCTAGTCACTTCCTGTAGCTGTTAATGAGTTCCTGGATCCTGGATGAAGGTAGATTTGACCATTCCTGTTTACATAACCATTCCAGTTCAGTTAAGTTTGATGGTCGCCGAGCATGGACAGCCGCTTCAGATCATCCCACAGATTTTCAATGATATTCAGGTCTGGGGACTGGGATGGCCATTCCAGAACATTGTAATTGTTCCTCTGCATGAATGCCTGAGTAGATTTGGAGCGGTGTTTTGGATCATTGTCTTGCTGAAATATCCATCCCCTGCGTAACTTCAACTTCGTCACTGATTCTTGCACATTATTGTCAAGAATCTGCTGATACTGAGTTGAATCCATGCGACCCTCAACTTTAACAAGATTCCCGGTGCCGGCATTGGCCACACAGCCCCAAAGCATGATGGAACTTCCACCAAACTTTACTGTGGGTAGCAAGTGCTTTTCTTGGAATGCTGTGTTTTTTTGCCTCCATGCATAACGCCTTTTTGTATGACCAAACAACTCAATCTTTGTTTCATCAGTCCACAGGACCTTCTTCCAAAATGTAACTGGCTTGTCCAAATGTGCTTTTGCATACCTCAGGCGACTGTTTGTGGCGTGCTTTCAGGAACGGCTTCTTTCGCATCACTCCTCCCATACAGCTTCTCCTTGTGCAAGGTGCGCTGTATTGTTGACCGATGCACATTGACACCATCTGCAGCAAGATGATGCTGCAGGTCTTTGGAGGTGGTCTGTGGATTGTCCTTGACTGTTCTCACCATTCTTCTCTGCCTTTCTGATATTTTTCTTGGCCTGCCACTTCTGGGCTTAACAAGAACTGTACCTGTGTTCTTCCATTTCCTTACTATGTTCCTCACAGTGGAAACTGATAGTTTAAATCTCTGAGACAACTTTTTGTACCTTCCCCTGAACAACTATGGTGAATAATCTTTGTTTTCAGATCACTTATCAACCGTTTAATAGCTGCCGTCTCTAATTGGCAGCTGCACATAAACGGTTAAACAGCAGCGACTGATTCGATCTCCGATCACTAATATAGAACATTTAAAGGGTTAAAAAAAAGTCAAATAAAATCTGCCGTGAAATCACATAAATTGCTTCTTTATCAAGCTCTGCTATGTAAATTTTTCATTCACGCGGTTGAAACACGAGATTAGCCGAATGCTTTGGGACAGATTGATGAAAACATGTCCTTGTCGCCCGTAGCAACCTATCATAGAGCAGCTTTCATTTCTTATTGTGCTCTGGTAAAATGAAAGTGATTATGTGATTGGTTGCCATGGAAAACAAAGATGGATTTATATATCTCCCCCTAAGAGTCTTATTATGACTTTTTAAGGGTGACAACTGCTGCGTATCTCAATTACAGCGCCCCTAGGTGTTGTCAACCAGCTTTTCACTGACACGGATGTTTTCACTTGAAGCTCCTTGGCTCCAATACATAATCCATAACATGGTCCATGTGAAATTTACAACAACAATGTCTTCTTATTTTGGTAGTGAAGGTTTTGGGCCCCCTTGGTAATTATAGCTTTGCCTGTATCCGAGGCCTAACATAAAGCACCCGAGCCCCAATGTGAAATATACAGTATGTATCTATATAGTCCCCCATGTACCACTGCTAATATGGGCCCTGGTACATCTTCACCCATGGCTACGTCATATACTTTTGTCCGGTACAGCTTCACCCATGGCTATATCATATACTTTTGCCTGGTACATTTTCACCCATGGATACATCATATACTTTTCCTTGGTACATCTTCACCCATGGATACATCATATACTTTTGCCCCGGTAACACTTCACCCATGGCTACATCATATACTTTTGACCGGTAGACCTTCACCCATGTCTACATCATATACTTTTGCCCGGTACAGCTTCACCCATGACTACATCATATACTTTTGCCCGGTACAGCTTCACCCATGGCTACATCATATACTTTAGCCCGGTACAGCTTCACCCATGGCTACATCATATACTTTTGCCTGGTACAGCTTCACACATGGCTATATCATATACTTTTGCCCGGTACAGCTTTACCCATGGCTATATCATATACTTTTGCCCGGTACAGCTTCACCCATGGCTATATCATATACTTTTGCCTGGTACAGCTTCACACATGGCTATATCATATACTTTTGCCCGGTACAGCTTTACCCAAGGCTATATCATATACTTTTGCCTGGTACAGCTTCACCCATGGCTACATCATATACTTTGTCCCCGGTATAGCTTCATCCATAGCTACATCATATACTTTTGCCCGGTAGCATTTCACCCATGGCTACATCATATACTTTTGCCCGGTACAGCTTCACACATGGCTACATCATATACTTTTGCCCGGTACAGCTTCACACATGGCTACATCATATACTGTTGCCCAGAACATCTTCACCCATGGCTACATCATATACTTTTCCTCGGTACATCTTCACCCATGGATACATCATATACTTTTGTCCAGTAACACTTCACCCATGGCTACATCATATACTTTTGACCGGTAGACCTTCACCCATGTCTACATCATATACTGTTGCCTGGTACAGCTTCACCCATGGCTACATCATATACTTTTGCCCACGGTACAGCTTCACCCATGCCTACATCATATACTTTCCATACTTGGCAGTGGCCCTGACTTACCCTATATATTGCCGAGTTGTCCATACTACTGTAGTCTAAGGGTTCTCGTTTTTTATCCTTAGGTTGTGTCGTCGAAACAGATACCAGAGTGATGGGGCCTCGTCTATTGTGTACGTCTACTGCGACCTCTTGAGATGCTTTTGCCTCTAAAAGCCTCTTAGCAACCATTTCAACCCACACTGGTGGCTGTGTTCAGCCTCACTTATGAGCCCACTCCATGGCTTCCCAACAAAGCTTTATTCATTAGGCCGTTCTTTGCTCTTTTTATTTTTAAGCCTTAGTGTTGACGTACTCCATGCTTGAAGATGGACACCGGGTCTTTGATACTGTTGCATGGCGCTAAATTGCTGTATCTTAAGGCAACTTGAAGAATTTTGAAAGCAACCTTAGATGTGACTAGAGAAAAATTCATGATGTTACTCACAGTAAACCAAAGTAGATGCCTAATTTGAAGCTACAGGATCTAGCATAAACACTTAAGACCTTTACCCTTCACAAAGCTCCAGGCGAACGTGAAACTTCTCCCGCTCTAAATTTATCCTCCGATGTGATTCAATGTTTTACACAGACCTCATGAAATGGCAATTAATCCCTCCAAAAATTGAGTATCTTATTTGGACTTATATTTACTGGGACTACAACAGTAGTTGTACCATTGATGGACCTTTTCACCAGGTCAAAAATGCCCAGATTTGTTGTATTCTTTCATTTCCATTGATCCCTTAAGTATTCCTTTTAGTTTTTCCCAAATCTACCACTTTGTCATGCTAGGTATGGTGAAGTAAGGCTGGAGAATCTGTCACCGGCATGGAGTAAAGCCAGGAGTGGGTTTATATAGCGGAAGGACATGATGACAAAATGAAAATCCACTCTAATAGAGGATGTAACCTGCGAATGCGACACACTTGTGATACCCCTATTGAGTCTCATGATCTAAATTACCGATCAGTATGTTTTTGGAGTATGGGAGGAAATTGAGAATCCAGATGAAACCCAGAAAAACCCTAGAGGAGACCATTCAAACTTGCAGATGTCATAAGTAGGATATCAATGAATCCTTGAATAATGAATTTGGCCTTTATAACAACCACAACACGAAACTGTGACTATGAATGCTCATCAATCTAGCCCAATCAATAATGTCATTCATTATGATAGTAGATGTGTCATTGATGGACTTTAATGGTGGGTCACCAGGTGTCTGGCTACTTTTCATTGGAAAATGGTGATCAGGCATCCTTTTAATAAAGATTCCAGTGGTCGGACCCCACTAATCAGACTTGCACATCATATAAGACAGATATACACTAAATGTCCCTTATGGGGCAGCCCCGTGAAAAATCTGTGCCTATATAAGGCACCATCGGTTTGATAGACCTATATTTAGGTCTATATTTCCCCAATGTTTCAGTACAGTTTCGAGAATCCGGCCGTCAAAAAGTGAAAATATGTGGTGACCAGTCATGTTTCATGACCCATCATTCCTCTTAATTAGAGCCCGTTCTTGTCCATTTATGCCCGTCTACCACCCAGACCTTGAAAGCTGATGTCGTGAGTAACAGGTTAAGACCAACACTCCAGCAGATTATAATCAGGCAGTGGAAATATTCACTCCATAAATGTGCAGAAATGTTGAGAATATTTATGAGGATAATAGATTTTTGGCAGCCGCAGATATTCTTTATAGGTTGAGCACGTGGGATTTTTATAGATCCTCTTTCTGAGAAGCTTCCTAGACCTCACACGCCTTCTGCTCCGCACTTGCCGCTCTTCTTAAGACGCTCTTTTCAGAATGGTACTGTAAGAGGGACGTTTTCATACTCACAATTTCCAACGTGATTTACCAAAAAGGTAATTTTGTATTATTTTCAGCTTTGTCGTTTTTTTTACTCCGTAAAATGGGAAAAGCATAATTTTAAAGGTGCTAAAATGCTCCTCTGAGGTCTGAGTGAGTCCATCTTGGTGGCATCTAATCAAGACATCGCTACATTAAAAAGGACATCAGGAGACCTTGACTGTTCTAATGTCACCTTCATAATCGCAGTCTTCGGGGTCAACGGTCTGCCTCATCTCTAAGGCATCTGTTCCTGAATTCATGGATCAACCTCCCAGGACTGTCTGGAGGTGAGGACACCAGATCTGAGAAGAGATTAATGTCTTAATTCCCTCCACCCCAGACTGATTCTTCAGGTCACACTGACACAGTCTAAAATTGTGGTGTTCATTTATATCCCATCTAATCTGCTGCAATTTAATATAGTGTGTAATATACACTGGGAAATTATCGAGGAAATTATTTCCATAAATCTTATTCTTTTTTATCCTCCTTACACTTTTACCATTTTATTTCATTCTTTTTCCTTCCGTATTATCTTTCTTCTCATCTTTCCTATTTTATTCTTATTCCGCTGGTTTCCTTAGTCATCTTTCCTTTTCCTCCTTTTTTCCTTTGTGTTCTCCTTTTCCTTCCACATATTCTCCTTTATATATTTGTTTTCCCATTCATTACTATTCTACTTCTTCTTTTTCTACTTCTTTTTTATTTTTCTACCTCTTCTGTATCTTCTGCTACTACTTCTTCTGCTACTTCATCTCTTTCTACTTCTTCTCCTTCTCCTCCTTCTACTTTTTCTTCTTCTTTTTCTTTTATTTCTCCTCCTTCTCATCCTTTATTTCCCTTTACCGTCGTCTACATCTTCATTTCTCCCTGTTCTTGTCCTTTCCCTTCTTCTTCACCTTTTGTTTCCTTATCCTTCTCGTCCTTCTTTCTTCTTTTTCTTCTCATTTTCCTTCTCATCCTTCTTCTTTTCGTGTTCTTCTTTTGCCTTCTCCTTCTTTTCCTTCTCGGTTTTATTTTCCTTCTCCTTAATTCCCTCCTCGGCCTTGTCCCTCCTTAATTCCCTCCTCGGTCTTGTCCCTCATTAATTCCCTCCTCGGTCTTGTCCCTCCTTGCCCTTTGTCCCTCCTTGCCCTTTGTCCCTCCTCGCCCTTTGTCCCTCCTCGCCCTTTGCCCCTCCTCGCCCTTTGCCCCTCCTCGCCCTTTGCCCCTCCTCGCCCTTTGCCCCTCCTCGCCCTTTGCCCCTCCTCGCCCTTTGCCCCTCCTCGCCCTTTGCCCCTCCTCGCCCTTTGCCCCTCCTCGCCCTTTGCCCCTCCTCGCCCTTTGCCCCTCCACGCCCTTTGCCCCTCCACGCCCTTTGTCCCTCCACGCCCTTTGTCCCTCCTCGCCATTTTTCCTTTTTTCCCAATTCTCCTTTCTCTTCTCCTTTCTTATCCTTGTTTTTCCTCTAAGTAGACTCTCGACAGACACAGCTCTCAACACGTAATGCATTAGTAGATGTCAAGTAACACATCGGTCTACAGATATTAAAATAAATTCATAGGTGATAAAAACATTTATCTACTGCTTAATCAATGTAAACCACACAACTGCCAGCAACCAATCAAATTCCATCTTGCTTACTCTTAATCTTTTTGGGGAAATCAATTGGAGCAATTTGATCACTCTGACCATCTGCTCTATTTTTTTTGCACCAATTTTGACCTGGTCTTCTCTTCTGTCCATTGAACTGACTCATTGCAATCTTAGCAGTTGAAGGAAACACATGATCACTCCGCGCTGCAGTGGGGAGACCTCTGTAGGACGGATCCAGGGCACATCAGTAGATGGAATTGATTTATTTCTACACGTTTCAAAGCATTCTGGCAGCTTCTTCAGAAAAAAAAACTCAAGAAAAACCCAGAAGTCTTTGAAACGCAAAGAAACCGCTTCCATCTACTGATGTGCCCTGGATCCTTCCTATAGAGGTCTCTCCACGGCAGCGCGGAGTGAACACGTTTTCCTTCAGCTGCTGATTTTGTGTACCTCTGTACATCATGTATCTGCAGCGTATACGCTCATATTATTGTGTCATACACCACTCACAAGGGGAAAAAATCCAGTTGACTACTATAGCCTGCTAGTCAGATAAGACCCTATTGCTCCCTTATATCCACAGCATTGTATTCATCATTTTAATCTTGTAGGATAAAGCTGGCTACCTGCTTTACGGTAATTTGAGTTTGGCCTGTAGACAGAAACTCATCAGCAATATCAAACGCTGTATTCTTAGACCTGTGTTTATTCATTTCTCCATTTACGCTTTCTCGAATACTGTTTTTCTTATTGTTCAAGTCCTTGAAGAAAAAGGTCTACCTCCTCGTCATGCAGGCACCGGTATGCTTAACACAAAACATGGAGGAGTCTCATTCATTGTGCTGAAGTGTATAAACTCAATCAAAAATGGTATTTATATATTTAGATTTGGAAGGACATTCCACTTAGTTTGGTGTAGTTTATAAACTCATTCAAAAATGGTATTTAAATTTGAAAGAACATTTCACTTAGTTTGGTGTAGTTTATAAATTCAATCAAAAATTGTATTTCTTTTTGAAAGGACATTGCACTTAGTTTGGTGTAGTCCAAAAAGTATTCACAAACATTGATCCTAAGATTACCCAGTTTGGCTGCACCTCCATCATCCAAAATTTAGGCGATCAACCAAAAAGCTTGATCAAATTATTTGAAAAGACATTACACTTAGTTTGGTGTAGTCCAGAAAGTATTCGCAAAACATTGCTCTTAAGATTACCCAGTTTGGTTGCACCTCCATCGTCCAAAAAGTAGGCGATCAACCAAAAAGCTTGATCAAATTATTTGAAAAGACATTACACTTAGTTTGGTGTAGTCCAGAAGGTATTCGCAAAACATTGCTCTTAAGATTACCCAGTTTGGTTGCACCTCCATCATCCAAAAAGTAAGCGATCATCCAAAAAAGCTTGATCAGATGTAATCTGTGTGTGAACCATGCAGTAGGAGTGATTAACTTTCCTACAACAACTCCACAGGCGAAATGGAGTATTATACAGTTCATTTTGTATTGATGGGCTGCCCACGTGAAGCATGGTCCTCCAAAGTATTGGACGTTCTTCCTAGCTGCTCTCTTCTCTGGATAATGGGAAGAACCTGAGAAGAGGACCTCCCTCTAACAAGTACGAGTTGCATAATCGTATATATGAAAACAAATTCTCTAACTCTGACAACTCTTCTTGGAGCAATGGAGCTGCTGTAGGATCATGGTATGGTAGCCACGACTTATGTTGGCTCTTTCTCTCCTTTTTCACTATCGATCTTCGTGTCTCTACCACCGATTGAACTCTTTACTGATATGATAACCGTAAACATACCATATCTCGAACATTCCTAAAGGATCTATTTCTACCAAGCATACCATAGTATTTGCTGTATTGACTCTACGTGAAGCTAAGCATGCTGGGAATAGTTAATGGAAGTTGGGATCTCGACCCCCATATTTTTACAATGCCAAGCTCTTGGATATATCCAAGGACTCACTAAATTCTGCAGTAATGGGAAGACTTGACAGCTCAGAAAATAGTTACGTGTGGAGGAGTAATTGGTTTGTGGAAAAGGAGGAAAAAGATAGAAAGGGTGAGCGAGAGGGAGAAAATAGGAGAGCAGATGAAAGAGCGTTAAAAGAATGAAAAAGGAAGGAGATGTGGAACTGTGATTAGAATAGAGGAGGCGAGGGAGGGGGGGAAGCGTGCAGCTGGCGAATTGAAAAAAGAAATTCAATATAGTGATACATATGTTGGGACACAGTATATGAGCACTTATCGTGGAGACGGCTTAAACAATAGACTGCCAAAAGCCGAGAATGGCTTCATGAAAAAGATAATGTCCTACTGGAAGTAATGAAGACTCTTCACGGGACAGACTTTGCTTATAGTGGAGGAAACTGACTTGTGTGGTTTAAGCCATTTGAAGCAAAATCTGTTCTATGGACCACACTTTAGCCCCCCATATACTCCAACAAGACACTGTAGGATCTGCGTTCTCTATAATATGGTCACATAGTCTTTTAGGTGGCAGAACGACCCTTGAGCCACCTTGGGCACTAGGTCCTAGACATTACAGATCCTGATACTTCACCCTATGGATTATCTGGTGCTTCTGAGCTACACAGGCAGGCTCGGGCATCGTCCAGCTGTGGGCTCATTCTTGTCACTTCTGGTATTACATGTTGTTGGAAGCCTATCACTTTTTCTCCCTTCCTATTTAAGATGGTAGAATCTGCCTTCCCACTCCAACTATAGTTTATTGCTTTGTTGGTCTGTATGCTGTTGTGTGCCAGTTCTGCTTGTGATTCTATTGCTTTGTGCGTGGAGTTGTTGTGGCTTTCTTCCGTTGTCTTGATTTTTCTTCCCTGCTCTTAATTTTCTTCTCAGCTCTTTTTGTCTTATACTTCTGTGTGTAAATGCCGTGAGATAGAGTTTTGGTTTCCCTATTGGTCTATTTCTGTTGGCTTTGGTTTCCCTATTGGTCTATTTCTGTTGCCTTTCTCACTCCAGCCACGGCCCTCCCCAGGGGTTGGCGGGAGGGAGTATAAGACCAGGGCTGGTCAGCAGCAAGGCCATGAAGGTGGCTCATACATCCTCCCCTTCAAAGGTAACTCTGAGATTAGGGAAACTAGTGTCCCCTAGCCTGAGGACCAGTCTAGGAGCCCCTATCCCTTGCTTTCTCCTCACTCATCGTGACCACCTGGTGGTAACTTCATAGTTACGAGTTCAGAATCCAAACCTGGACACCAGGTGATGGACCTCCTACATATTGGCATAGTCCTCCAGATATTGGGGATAGATTGAAAAGGGATACACCAAAACTTGACTGGTCTTCCAGTTACTAGTCCATCTAGTATTTTTCTGATGTTGAATTGTAGTCTAAGATACGTTCCAACCTCAGTAGTTCTTAATTCTTGATGTAGCTATGGTCCTTTCATGTTGCTTGATCAGAAGGCTGACCCAGTTCAAATTGTCTTCATCTCACTTTCTACTTGGCCATAGTTCCCATCTTGTTAAAGTGTTCGTTGTGTTCCTCAAGGCTCAAAGATGAAAAGAGTCCATAATCTGTGACAATCATGCCACCATATTTCTGTTTATATTTACCCCACCTAGGTCTGTTTCATGCCGTGGTGTTCTCATTAGCCCCATACACATTAAGAAAAAGCTAACTTCATCAACCATCTAAGGTCTACCATGATGGAATAAACTGGACATGCCCAATCCGGATCTACCCTAACATTAGCACCCGCTCCTCTCATTGTCTGGTAGACGAGCCATTATTAGAGGTGCCCTCTACTCTCCATTTACAGAAGGCAAGTCAACGATGTGTATAGTGACCTAGAGAGATACAGATCGACAAATGTTCTTCTGACCACTATCTCTTTAATAGATTTGATACAGGCTTAAAATGATTTAGAGAGGGGAGCCCCCCTTCCCCCGGATAAAGCTAACCTGCCAGGTTTAAGGTAAAAATCTAAGAGAAATGCATCTTATCTTTTAACTCCACGCCTATGCCATCTGCTGTGTACAAGAGCCTGGCAGCCAAATAATTATGTTTTTCAATTTGCTTTGATCCAAATGCTTCAGATTTTCAAAGGAGGGTAAATATTAAAGGAGAGTATTGAACCGGCCAGAACTACAATCATTTTTTTTCTGCAAATCTCAATTTAAAGAGCAATTTCCACCCAAAATGTAAAAACATCCAAGTAAATCTAAATCCCTGGTCTCCAAATAGTTCAGTTCCTGCAAATACTGTGCCACAATCAATATGGCTCCAGCTTTCCTTTGTCTTGGCTTCACAACCAATATGGCTCTGGCTTCCTCTTGGCTTCACAACCAATATGGCTCCAGCTTTCCTTCCTCTTGGCTTCAAAACCAATATGGCTCCAGCTTTCCTTCCTCTTGGTCACAACCATTATGGCGTCAGCTGCCTTTTAGCATCACAACCAATATGTCTCCAGCTTTCCTTTGTCTTGGCTTCACAACCAATATGGCTCTGGCTTCCTCTTGGCTTCACAACCAATATGGCTCCAGCTTTCCTTCCTCTTGGCTTCAAAACCAATATGGCTCCAGCTTTCCTTCCTCTTGGCTTCAAAACCAATATGGCTCCAGCTTTCCTTCCTCTTGGTCACAACCATTATGGCGTCAGCTGCCTTTTAGCATCACAACCAATATGTCTCCGGCTTTCCCTCCTCTTTGGTTCATAAACAATATGGCTCCGACTTCCTCTTGGTCACAACCCATATGGCTCCAGCTTACCTTTCTCTTGACATCACAACCAATATGGTTCCAGGTTCCTCTTGGCATCACAACCAATATGGCTCTGGCTTTCCTTCGTCTTAGTCACAACCAATATTGTGTCAACTGCCTCTTGGAATCACAACCAATATGGCTTCATCTTTCCCTCTTGTTGGGGTGATATACAATATGGCTACGGCTTCCTCCCAGTTTCACAAACAATATGGCTCTGACTTCCTCTTGGTCACAACCAATGTGGCCCCAGCTTCCTCTTAGTTTCACAAATAATATTGCACCTACTTCCTCTTGGTCACAGCCAATATAGCCCCAGCTGAAACTTGGCATTACCACCAATATGGCTCCAACTTTCCTTCCTCTTGGTCACAACCAATATGGTTCCAGATTCCTCTTGGTTTCACAAACAATAAGGTTCCAACTTTCCCTTCCCTTGGGTTCATAACAATATGAATCTGGCTTCCTCTTGATTTCACAAACAATATGGCTCCGATTTCCTCTTGGTCACAACCAATATAGCTCTGTATTCCTCTTGGCAAAACAACCAATATGGCTCCAGTTTTCCTTCCTCTTGGCCACAACCAATATGGCTCCAGCTTCATCTAGGCATCACAACCTATATAGCTCTAGCTGGCCTTCCTCTTGGTCACAACCAATATAGCTCTGGCTTCCTCTTGGCTTCACAACCAATATGGCTCCAGCTTTCCTTCCTCTTGGTCATAACAACATAGCTCGGTTTTCCTCTTGGCATTCCAACCACTATGGTTCCAGCTTTCCTTCCTCTTGGTCACAAACAATATGGCTCCAACTTCCTCTTAGTCATAACAACATAGCTCTGTTTTCCTCTTGGCATCCCAACCAATATGGTCCCAACGTCTTCTTGGCATCACAACCAACATGCTTCTGGTTTCCTCTTGGGACAAAAACCAATATGATTCCTCTTGGCGTGGTAACTCAATTTCCCGATAGCATATCTTACTAGTAATGTAGTGGCACATCTCCTGCTTCCTAATACCATCATTACTAGGCATAGTTGTGAATTTCTGTTTTATTTTTGCCAACTTTTTCCTCTGGGAGATACAGGCTTTCAATGCACTTCATTGCTCAATTTTTTTAAGACCACATCCTTCATTGCCTTTTGTTTTGAGACTACAACCCTTGAATGCCCACTTCACTCACCTATACATTGACACTCAATTATTCCATTGACCCAAGAAACCTTCCATGATCGTTGGAAGGTTTTGCCAAATCTCATAAACTGTCCTAAGTCATCTGGAAAGGGTCTCCATTTTTCAGGAACCTCCCGGACATTTAGACGTTATGGCAAATATGTTCCATCTGCCAACCCCTCCAGAAAAAGATGCAAGGTTGCATTTTGCGAATATATCCAGGCATATGTTCTCACCGGCTTCGTTGTTATCCGCATTATCAAAATAACATTCCAGGTTAATGTTTCTTCTCCTCTGTATTGATTTGTAGCCGGAGCCGTGTACAGCAGCGACGGTTTCGCTTTATGATATCTTTTTTTTTTTTTTTTTCTTCCTTTTGCTCATTTACTCCCGCTGGGCTATAGACAACTCTACAAGATAATTAGTGATAATGGCAAATAGCTTGTTTACAGCATCATGAAAAGTGACACATCAAGGAGAGACGCAGAGCTTCCCGCAAAGGGGTGGAAAAAACATTACACCTGAGTTCCCGAGAAAAAAATCCTCCATGTGCTAGGACAGATAATGACTCGAAATTACCACTGTGATGTCTCTTTAAATTTAATTTCACTGGAAAATCTGCTCTTAAAGGGGATGTCCACTTTGGACATTTATTTTTTTTCTTTGACTCATCTGATGATAAAAGCAATTGTAATCTATGGTTTACTTGGCATCAAGTGTTTGACTCTTCTACAGCACTCCCAGAGGTGTAATAAGGTATTGCATGGTCTTTCAATTCTCTATGGTTTACTTGGCATCAAGTGTTTGATTCTTCTACAGCACTCCCAGAGGTGTAATAAGGTATTACATGGTGGTGTTTCAATTCTCTATGGTTTACTTGGCAGCAAGGGTTCCATTCTTCTACAGCACTCCCAGGGGTGTAATAAGGTATTACATGGTATTCTTTCAATTCTCTATGGTTTACTTGGCATCAAGTGTTTGATTCTTCTACAGCACTCCCAGAGGTGTAATAAGGTATTACATGGTGGTGTTTCAATTCTCTATGGTTTACTTGGCAGCAAGGGTTCCATTCTTCTACAGCACTCCCAGAGGTGTAATAAGGTATTACATGGTATTCTTTCAATTCTCTATGGTTTACTTGGCAGCAAGTGTTTGATTCTTCTACAGCACTCCCAGAGGTGTAATAAGGTATTATATGGTATTCTTTCAATTCTCTACACGTTCTGTGTAAGGCATGGATATGCCAGGTGCTTCTGATTGAGTCAAGTGGTGTCAAACATGGATGGCAGCTGCCCAATGTGTGGATTAATGGCCAATTAAATTGCGGTATTAGGTGGAGCTATATGAGTGTATTATAAGGGCTTTTTATGGGATTGTGCATGTTTTCTATCCACTCTATGGTCATATAATGCAGACTATACACAGTAGGTTATTTTAAGACTATAAAGTGCTATTAGTCTGATATTTAGTACATTTATTTAGGTGTCACATGTTGTATTATTTTTTTTCTGGCGGTATTTGAGCACCAATATCTTTCAGTAGGATGAAACATGGCTGCTTTCTTCTACAAATAGCGCCATCCCTGTCTAAAGGCTGTTTTTGGTATTGCAGGTCTGCCCATCTGTGGAGACGTGTGGCGCTTTTCTGGAAGAAAGGAGCCATTTTTTTCTAATCCTGGACAACCCAGTTTAAAGGGAACCGGTCATCAGATTTGTCACTTATAAGATGCAGCCACCACCAGTGGGCTCTTATATACCTCATTCTAGAATACTGTATATAAGAGCCCAGACCGCTCTGTATAACGTAAACACCTGTATTATACTCACTTAGGGGGCGGTCCAGTCCAATGGACATCGCTGCCCTCGATCCGGTGTCTCATCTCTTCCTTCCATTTTTGTCCTCCTTCCCAGCCCCGTGTGGATGACGTGTCCTACGTCATCCACACAGTGGCCTCCATTGTGCTCCTGCGCATGTGCACTTTCATCTGTCCAGCTGAGGGCAGATCAAAGTATTGTAGTGCGTATGAGCTGTTGGTTTTTGACCTTTCCTCACGCATGTATAGGTGGTCTTTGAGTTTTCCTCACATCTACGCATTACAATGCTTTGCCTTCAGCAGGGCAGATCAAAGTGCGAATGTGAAGGAGCTTAATGGAGGTGTCAGGCTTCCACCAGGGGGCGTAGAAGCTGAATGGAGATAAACTCCAAAGAGCAGTTTGACTAAACCCCACATGAGGGCGCACACACCAGTGAAAGGGTAGTCAGCAAGCCTAAGTCTTAACCAAGATGTCAGGTGTGAATAAGGGCATGAGCAAGCTGTAAACGAGTGGAAGCACGAGGGTCAGGAGCCAAGAGGTCAGTCAAAAGCCAAGCAGGGGAAACAGAGCCGTGGTCAGGAAACGTTACCTAAGTCAGAGGCCGGGAGAGCAAATATGTACAAAGGGGGGAAGGGGACCAAGACACAGAATGGGACTGGGGTCTGGGAGACCGGCAAGATAAGTAGTACAAGGGAGACGGTGGTCAGGGAGAGGTAAGCTGAGTAGTGGTTCAAATCAGGACTAACTCACAAGAACCAGTTGCGCACGCTGCAGACCAGGAACGATTACTGGCGGCGTTCCGATGGAGTCCTAACCATAATAAAGCGGTGTGAGTACCGGAAGGCACAACCGAGCAAGCCTTTCCCACCAGATTTTAACCCTGTCTGAGTCCAACTATAGTCATGACAGGTGGCCTTTGTGTGGATGATGTAGGACGCGTCTTCCACATGGGGCTGGGCAGGAGGACGGCGACTGCACAAGATAGAGGAGGCGCCGGACCAAGAGCAGTAACGCCCATCAGACCGGACCACCCTGTTGGTGAGTGTAATAAAGGGTTTTTTTATGTTCTACAGAGCGGCCTGGGCACTTATATACAGTATTCTAGAATAATGGTGGTTGCCGCAGCTCATAAGGGAAAACCTGGTGACCGGATCCCTTTAAGTACGCAGAATGATGTACCGAATAGCCCCTTTAAGTTAGTTGTTTACTATTCATCCACATCCTTTTATTGGCTACTTTTTCCGGTTTTGGCTTTGGCGAGATAGTCTGCAGACCTCCAACAGAGAATGTTGGTCAGCGGGCAGCGTGCATTGAATCAGCGCCTGTCAGCACAGCCTGTTCTAGCTTTATATCATCTCTGGATACACACGCTCCCTCCATACCCCCCCTCCCCCCCTCGCTTGGCTACACGTAACCTGCGGAATTTGTCACCTTGGCATGGGTATTGTCTGCTGCCAAACCCAGTAAATTGCTGCAGTTTTCATGTAATTGATCTACGAGTACAAAGAAAATGTGCGCGGCATCAATTCCTCTTAATATCTGAAAAAAAAAAGTTTGTGCTGAAGTGAGGAGTAAGAGAATCACGAGTACCACCGGCCTGGAACCAAATCTCACATCAACTGCGCCGCGCCACTAATAGTCCCTCATATCAAGAAGTATGAGAGCGGAACCGTCCCCCTTATAAAGCACCCCGAGGAACCATCAGCCCTCCGAGTAGTATTTCGAGCTTGAAGCTGTGGGAAATGTAAAGCCGGAACGATAAGAACATTTACATACATTAAGGGATTTAGCAAAGGCTTCCAGGAAAGCAAACGTCATGTGGAGAGAAGGTCCTCAACGAGAGGTCATGGATGGAAGCCGAGAAGTGGCAAGCTATGACTGGTGGAGTCATTACATGACCCGTCCAAAAGAACTGACGTAGTAATTGAAATTTGGTCCAAATACTGATGGCCTGAAAAATCTAATAATCCACATACCAGGCAGCCGGGAATCCATTATTTTTGGACTCAAGTTCTTGCTACTGGTCAACTGTTCTGCACCAAACTACCATCAGTGACCGCATTACTTCTCAATAAATGGTCCTCAACGAGAGGTCATGGATGGAAGCTGAGGAGCGGCAAACTACGAGTGGTGGAGTCAGTCCAAAAGAACTGACAAGTAATTGAAATTTGGTCCAAATACTAATGGCCCGGGAAATCTAATGATCCAGCATACCAGGCAGCCGGGAATCCATTACTTTTGGACCCAAGTTCTTGCTACTGATCCACTGTTCTGCACCAAACTTCCACCAGTGACCACATGACTTCTCAATAAATGGTCCTCAACGAGAGGTCATGGATGGAAGCCGAGGAGCGGCAAGCTACGACTGGTGGAGTCATTACATGACCCGTCCAAAAGAACTGACAAGTAATTGAAATTTGGTCCAAATACTAATGGCCCGGGAAGTCTAATGATCCAGCATACCAGGCAGCCAGGAATCCATTATTTTTGGACCCAAGTTCTTGCTACTGGTCAACTGTTCTGCACCAAACTTCGACCAGTGACCGCTTGACTTCTTAATAAACAGGCAGTGTAATCAACAAAACAGCAAAATCCTTGTTCGTCCGGTGAAATAATTTTTAAGCAAGCCTAAAAATTACCATTCTCGGCAGCACACCTGTGTAATCAGGACATGCTGTTGAAACAAATTGCAGTCTACCCTGAGAGATCTATTCAGGATGAATTTGTGGCCATAGCTGCAATTAAACAACCGATGATTAGCAAACAAATGGCTGATCTCAGGTCATTTAATGCTGTGAGTGGAGATTTGTGAACCCACCCTGTCATGATTCTCCTCTCCTGCAGAGCCTATGCTGGGCCTCTTATTTTCCCCCTGGTTCCCGGTCTAGTCCTGTGTGGTGGTGAAGGGACCCGTTCATTGGAGCCTCGTTCCAGGTGGTTGCTCCACATTATCAGGGAGCTGTTTCACCCAGAACATCGCCAGTGATAGTTCCTGTTTAGCAGTGCACGTCTCTGGTTTCCGTAAGTGTCTGTCCTGAGCTTGTCCCGCTACCTAATTCCGCTGTTCCCCTCTCGTCTCCTTACCTACTGACTTGATTCCCTGACTTCTTGACCTCGGCTTGTTCCCTGACTCTCTCTGCTCGCTCCCTTGTACTTACGTGACCTCTCTATTTACCAACTCCAGCTCATCCCCTGACTCCAGCTCTGCTCACTCTCTTGTACTTACATTACCTCTCTGTTTACTGACCCCGGCTTGTTCCCTGACTCCGGCTCTGCTTTCTCCCTTGTACTTACGTGACCTCTCTATTTACCGACCCCTGGCTTGTCCCCTGACTCTGCTTGCTCCTTTTGTCATTTACATTGTTTCCTGACTTTTGACTCCTGGCTTGTTTGACTACCCCTCACTAGATGTGTCTGGCGACACCTAGTGTACAAACCCGGCAGATCCACTCCACTAGTGTACCTGGCAACACCTAATGGTTTGGTGTCTTATTACACCTGGGTTCTCATCATCACATTCCCTTTATAGTATAGTCCAATAGAAAAGAGGCAGGAAGAAATTGATGCCTGAAGCGATTTAAGTTCCTGCGGGACAAATGCAGGTCACACAGTATGTAGAGGATAGGTTCTGCTCCAAATTTTGGCAGATTTGTAACCTGAAAACCATCTCCTATCACATTAATCGTGGTGGCCGACCTGTGGGCAGCGTGATATAGAGCAAATGAAGCTGAGCAGATTGATATATCATTTTGTAGGAAAGGGTACAGAGTAACTACCATTTTTTTCATCTTTTCAAATTACTCCATGTTTAGGAGTCCAGTGGGTGGTCCTCTTGATGAGTAGCTCCGCCCAATGGACTCCTATACCTATAAACATTAAGTTAAAAAAGTGCAAGTTATGATTCCTCTCTTCCCACTAAATTATATATCAATCTGTTCAGCTCCTCCTGCTTTATAACATGATAGCCATAGAAAGAAATGCATGTCTGATGTGATAACTTCCCTTTAAATATTTTAGATCTTGTCACTTTTTTGGGTCAGGACTCATCAGTCTTTTAGCTGAGAGTCACAGCAAAGCTTCTTCTTTCTCTGTAATCAGAGGCCATTGGGTCTCCTAAGCTGTTGGGCTTTTTTTGCCCACATACTCAACAATGCCTCCCTGCTCCTGCTCTGGCACAGCCTGGTTCTTCTCCATGCTCTGTCCCATCTGCTTCATTGATCATTTCCTGACACAGGCACATGTAACCACTGCAGACGATCACTTATTGATGAGGATCCCAGCTACTTTTGATTAGCGAAATAGCCATTTCCATATTTTAGAGACCAAAGGCAGGGGACACAAAACTTTGTGATGGGATCAGTGGACAATTAGTAAGGTGAGTATCACATAATTTGTTAATTTTAAGTCCAACCCTCTAAATAATGTTTCCTATCTTCCACTAGGGGGCACTTTAAATACTCTTTCGATATTGTATTACTGTAACGTTCATGGCCGATGTAGGGGTAGAGAGCGGGATTAGTGGACCCATTGGACCAGAGGGGGGACCTGGGCTTACCCTTTAGTGGGAGGGGTTTAACTAAGGCGGATGCCAGGTACCACTCCTAGGGAAGTGACCGGGACTGTGACAGCCGACCCCCAGGACAGGAGATGGACTCTGGTACGGACACAAATGCAGGCAGGTACAGGTGGGCTGACCAGAGCAGACAGGCAGGTGTGGACAGGAATGGTGGGCACGGCAGGGGATGACAGGTGCTGGAAACTGACACAGGAATGACAGGACAGGAGCTAGTGACCTGACAACTAGCTAGGTAGTAGACTACAGACTGACTAGAGGCATTGCGCAGGCACCTTCCCTAATGGGAGGGTGCCTTAAATACATAGTGCCTCTAAGCCACAGGCTGAGAGACATTTTGTGGAATTGGCACTCCAGCCCTTTTAAGAGGAGGGTCGGTGCACGCGCACATCTTAGGTGCACTCCTGAGAACCATGTGCGGCATGCACAGGACCCGGGAGGGGAAAGAGGCAACAGCACACGTGGATGGCCGGGGAGTGCTGGTATGAAACGATCTGGCTGGGGTGGAGACTAAGGCTAGTTTCACACATCCGGCTTTTCGCCGTTTTGCCGGATACGGAGGACTCCAGTACAGTGTGATACAGTACAATGGCAGCGCGACAAGCTCCGGTCACATGCTGTCATGTGACCGGAGCATGTGACCCGGAAGTTGCGGCGCTGCCATTGTACTGTATACACTGCACTGGCGTGCGCCGTATCCGGCAAAGCGGCGAAAAGCCAGATGTGTGAAACTAGCCTTAGTCTGCATCTCTGCAGTAATACAGGAGCTACAATTGCTAGTATGCTCCCTCTAGTGGTGGTTAATATTACCAAAAATTGTATTAAAAGATTTGCAGCTCTTCATTCATCATCAATCTTGAAACTCCAGTCTGAATAATGACTTTAGGAATTGCTATTTTTGCAGTTCCCTCGGTTTACTACTGTACCTTTTAAACCCAGAGTGACATTTTTGAAGGGTCTCGCTTCATGTCCTTCTGTCTCCGCTCGGACCTGTCAGTGTGCATTGCGGCCTCTTTATCCGGTGTGACAGCTCCGTGTCATTTCTGATCAGTGTCATCTTGGGTTGAGTCTAATTGGATGGTAGCATGAACATGAGCTTTCTGCCGTGAAATAAAAAATGCATTTTCCATAATAATTCACTAATTCCATTTCCCCAGCTCCTCCGTAATTGCTCGGCCTCCCTCCCATCCATCGCTGAAGGACTCATTGTCCATTTATTTGTGCAAATTTCTCATCTGGGTTTTCAACCAATTGGGGCAAATTAAATAAACAGATCAAAAGCGATTTCTAGGAATTAACGGATGGCACAGGTAGGGACAAAGAGGAGAACCGAATGCCCTGGAAATGGGAAACGTAATGGGACTTGTAGTACAACCTGTGAAAGACAACTTAATCTCCGACAGCGGGACTCACAGGCTCTCTCTGAGTGGGTGGAGGAAGCAGGACTCACAGGCTCTCTCTGTGAGTGGGTGGATGAAGCAGGACTCACAGGCTCTCTCTGTGAGTGGGTGGAGGAAGCAGGACTCACAGGCTTTCTCTATGAGTGGGTGGATGAAGCAGGACTCACAGGCTTTCTCTATGAGTGGGAGGGAGAAGCAGGACCCGCAGGCTTTCTCTGAGTGGGAGGGAGAAGCAGGACTCACAGGCTCTCTCTATGAGAGGGTGTAGGAATCAGGACTCACAGGCTTTCTCTATGAGTGGGTGGAGGATGCAGGACTCACAGGCTCTCTCTATGAGAGGGTGTAGGAATCAGGACTCACAGGCTTTCTCTATGAGTGGGTGGGGGAAGCAGGACTCACAGGCTTTCTCTATGAGTGGGTGGCGGAAGCAGGACTCACAGGCTTTCTCTATGAGAGGGTGGAGGAAGCAGGACTCACAGGCTTTCTCTATGAGAGGGTGGAGGAAGCAGGACTCACAGGCTTTCTCTATGAGAGGGTGGAGGAAGCAGGACTCACAGGCTTTCTCTGAGTGGGTGAGAGTAGGTCTTTCAGGCTTTCTCTATGAATGGGTGGAGGGAGCAGGACTCACAGGCTTTCTCTGAGAGAATGGATGAAGCAGAACTCACAGGCTTTAAATGGGAGGAGGAAGCAGGACTCATAGGCTTTAAATGGGTGGGGGAAGCAGGACTCACAGGCTTTATCTGACAGGGTGGAGGAAGCAGGACTTATACGCTTTCTCTATGAGTGGGTGGAGGAAGCAAGACTCACAGGCTTTCTCTATGAGTGGGAGGGAGAAGCAGGACTCACAGGCTTTCTCTATGAGTGGGTGGAAGCAGGACTCACAGGCTTTCTCTATGAGAGGGTGGAGGAAGCAAGACTCACAGGCTTTCTCTATGAGTGGGAGGGAGAAGCAGGACTCACAGGCTTTCTCTATGAGAGGGTGGCGGAAGCAGGACTCACAGGCTTTCTCTATGAGTGGGTGGAGGATGCAGGACTCACAGGCTTTCTCTATGAATGGGAGGAGGAAGCAGGACTCATAGGCTTTCTCTATGAATGGGTGGAGGAAGCAGGACTCACAGGCTTTCTCTATGAGAGGCTGGAGGGAGCAGGACTCACAGGCTTTCTCTATACGTGGGGGGAGGAAGCAGGACTCACAGGCTTTCTCTATACGTGGGTGGAGGAAGCAGGACTCATGAATGACCTCTACACGGCGCCGTCAAATAGGAGACATGATAGATGAATATTTCAGATAACGCAATAGGTTAACGCTGATTATTTTTTTCCGCCGGCGCTCACTGTCTATTGCACTGCATTCTGGGATTCTTCATTTTTCCTAGACTGCATTTGGGGATATAAAAAAAAAAAGGCAAATCACAGAAGCAAGCTCTGTGCAGACACTAAACCAGCAGGGGGGCTTTTAGATGTAAGCTAAGTAGCCTGGAGTCTGCAGAATGCAGCTGCGGAGGGGTGAATGGGCTGTAACACAGGTTATAACTCAGGATCCGTACAAGATAAGGAAAGCCATATATCTACAGATTTAGCGAGAGGACATCGGAGCGCACAGTCATAGGGGGCGATCACGTCCTACACGTACCCTCGTACTACAGTAATGTTCTCTTGCATGGTTCCCTGTGGAGGTGTCTTATCCAGGTAAATGCCACCCAGTCCACCTCTCCCCTACCCATCGCCATTGTCACGGCGCTGTATGTGAATACGATCTTATGACTTCCTTCTATTTTCCCTTTTTTATTACCCTTTTATGTCTCCTCTCCCCACAAGAAATCTCTGCGGCGTGACACACAAATGGGGTTATTTATCAAAGTGACTAAAGGGCTCGACTTCCCTTTCTACGTTCCCCATAATTCACAAGTCGTCACATTTCCTATCATGACTACAGTAGCGCGGGATATGGTCTCGCGCTTTGTGCCGTCCTAGGGCGACTAACAAATTGTATGCTGTAAAGGAAAAATATAACCTGTGTTCTGCATATCAGTCCAGACCTGTCGTCTCCAAGATATCCAATGCAAAACTACAATACCCAGCTGTCCTTTGTAGCCTTAATCCCAGGTGCAGATCTTTTCTGACCAATCCTCCACACTATTAAGTCATGTGTCTTACCAACTGATGCCAGTTATAGATTCTCATTCTATACTGACCACTTAGGAAGGAGCCTGTCTCTGGAAGAAGCTGAGGCTGTCTATCCTTTGTAGCCTTAATCCCAGGTGCAGTATTTTGTGACCAATCCCCTTCGCTATTAAGTCATGTCTTACCATCTGATACTAGTTAAAGATTCTCATTCTATACTGACCACTTATGAAGGAGCCTGTCTCTGGAAGAAGCTGAGGCTTTGTAACATCTGTCTGTCTATCCTTTGTAGCCTTAATCCCAGGTGCAGATCTTTTGTGACCACTCCCCTTCACTATTAAAAGTCACATGTCTTACCATGTGATGCCGGTTATAGAATCTCATTCTATACTGACTACTTTGGAAGGTGCCTGTCTTTGAAAGAAGCTGAGGAGTTATAATAGTGGTGAGACTAGTGCTCTTGCAAAATAGGTGGTGTGAAAACTTGATGTGATGAGTGCGCCTCACCATGGGAAGACCTCTGGTGAGTCTGGGATCGGAAGGTCACAGCGCCTTTTTTCTCGCAGATCCACTACTTGTCTTTGAGGGAAATCTACTTTCTTTTGGTGCTGTAGGGGTTAAGGACTCTTCCCTATCTGTCTGTCTATCCTTTGTAGCCTTAATCCCAGGTGCAGCTCTTTTGTGACCAATCCCCTTTGCTATTAAAAGTCATGTCTTACCATCTGATACCAGTTATAGATTCTCATTCTATACTGACCACTTATGAAGGAGCCTGTCTCTGGAAGAAGCTGAGGCTTTGTAACATCTGTCTGTCTATCCTTTGTAGCCTTAATCCCAGGTGCAGCTCTTTTGTGACCACTCCACTTCGCTATTAAAAGTCACATGTCTTACCATCTGATGCCGGTTATAGAATCTCATTCTTTGGAAGGTGCCTGTCTATGAAAGAAGCTGAGGAGTTATAATAGTGGTGAGACTAGTGCTTTTGCAAAATGGGTGGTGTGACAACTTGATGTCACGTGTGTCCCACTCTGGAGAGACCTCTGGCAAGTCTGGGATCGGAAGGTCACAACTCCTTATTGCTAACAGATCCACTACTTGTATTTGAGTGAAATCTTCTTGCTTTTAGTGCTGTAGGGGTTAAGGACTTTTCCTTATCTGCCTGTCCTTTGCAACCTTAATCCCAAGTGCAGTTATTTCACTCTCCTTTGCTATTAAGTCATGTGTCTTACCCTCTGATGCCGGTTATAGATTCTTATTCTATGCTGACCACTTTGGAAGGAGCCTGTCTCTGAAAGAAGCTGAGGAATTGTAACCATTGCAGCTTTTGTGTTTAGTTGCATTAGAGGAGCTTGTACTGTTTGCCTTTTGTGTCTATTGTCCCCCTGTCTGTCTCCCTTCCCTTGTGTTGCATTATTGCAGTGGTGAGACTAGTGGTCTCGCAAAATAGGTGGTGGGAAAATTTGATGTGATGAGTGCATCCCACCATGGGGAGACTTCTGGTGAGTCTGAGATCAGAAGGTCACAATGCCTTATTGCTCGCAGATCCCCCTACTTGTTTTTGAGTGAAATCTACTTGCTTTTAGTACTGTAGGGGTTAAGGACTTTTACCTATCTGGCTGTCCTTTGTAGCCTTAATCCCAGGTGCAGCTCTTTTGTGACCACCCCCCTTCACTATAAAAAGTCACGTTTCTTACGATCTGATGCCGGTTATAGATTCTCAGTCTATGCTGACCACTTTGGAATGAGCTAGTCTCTGGAGGAAGCTGAGGAGTCATGATAGTTGCAGCTGTGGTGTTTATTTGCATTAGAGACGCTTGAACTGTTTGCCTTTTGTGTCTATTGTCCCCCTTCCCTTGTGTTGCATTATTGCAGTGGTGAGACTAGTGCCCTCGCAAAATGGGTGGTGTGAAAACTTGATGTTATGTGTGTCCCACTCTGGAGCGACCTCTGGCGAGTCTGAGATCGCAAGGTCACAACACCTTATTGCTCGCAGATGCACTACTTGTATTTGAGTGAAATCTACTTGCTTTTAGTGTTCTAGAGGTTAAGGACTTTTTGCTATCTGTCTATCCTTTGTAGCCTTAATCCCAGGTGCAGCGCTTTTGTTACCACTCCCTTTCACTATAAAAAGTCACTTTTCTTATGATCTGATGCCGGTTATAGATTCTCAATCTATACTAACCACTTTGGAAGGAGTTAGTCTCTGGAAGAAGCTGAGGAGTCGTGACCATTCCAGCTTTGGCGTTTAGCTGCATTGGAGGAGCTTGTACTGTTTTCCTTTTGTGTCTATTGTCCCCCTGTCTTTCTCCCTTCCCTTGTATTACATTATAGCAGTGGTGAGGTTAGTGCTCTCACAAAATGGGTGGTGTGAAAACTTGATGTCATGTGTGTCCAACTCTGGAGAGACCTCTGGCAAGTATGACATCAGAAAGTCACAACACCTTATTGCTCGCAGATGCACTACTTGTATTTGAGTGAAATCTACTTGCTTTTAGTGCTGTAGGGGTTAAGGACTTATCACTATCTGATTATCCTTTGTAGCCCTAATCCCAGGTGGTGCTCTTTTGTGACCACTCCCCTTTGCTATTAAAAGTCACGTGTCTTACCATCTGATGCCGGTTATAGAATCTCATTTTATACTGACCACTTTGGAAGGTGCCTGTCTCTGGGAGAAGCTGAGGAGTCATGACCATTGCAGCTGTGTTGTTTATTTGCATTAGAGGAATTTGGACTGTTTTCCTTTTGTGTCTCTCTTCCCCCTGTCTTTCTTCCTTACCTTGTCTTGTATTATTGCAGTGGTGAGACTAATGCTCTCCCAAAATGGGTGGTGTGAAAACTTGATGTCATGTGTGTCCCAAACTGGAGAGACCCCTGGCGAGTCTGAGATCAGAAGGTCACAACACCTTATTGCTCGCAGATCCCCTACTTGTATTTGAGTGAAATCTTCTTGCTTTTCGTACTGTATTGGTTAAGGACTTTTCCCTATCTGGTTGTCCTTTGTAGCCTTAATCCCACGTGCAGTTCTTTTGTGGGACAACTCGTCCATAGTCATATTCTTACCATCTGATGCCAGTTATAGATTCTCATTCTATACTGACAACTTTGGAAGGCGACAGTCTCTGGAATAAGCTGAGGAGTCATGACCGTTGCAGCTGTGGTGTTCACCTGCATTGGAGAAGCTTGGAGTCTTTCCCCTGTTTGTCTCCCTTCCCTTGTGTTGTATTAATGCATTGGTGAGACTAGTGCTTTTGCTGGCCTTTTCACTAGCCAGGGTGAGGACAATTCAGGGCAAGCAAGGGCCTAGGTATGTGACGGCGATGGATGGAGTGCAGGAAGAGGCCTCACATGAGTGGTAGGCGTTGACCCTACTCCCTTTCCCATAGCACCAGGGCCAACCATTGTATCGTGTTCCCTATGTACCATACGTGTGGAGGTGCTCACCAGTAGTTCCCTTATACATGGTGTCACTGCGTGATAGTTGACATAACTACACCACATTTAGAGGGGGTCTCACTGACAGATTCTCAGTTAACCCAAAAAATGTGAACATCCCTAGGATAGTTTTAAATGAGTCAGAATTGGGTTATAGAGGGGTCCTCAGTGGCATCCCCCCTCTTTATGATGTTCATAGGACGTATGAACAAAGCTGGTCTACAGGAGCCAACCCGGTTAAGGATTATAATGGCATTGCCGGGTGAAGCTGCTCTTCATTTCCAGCCTGACTTGTGGTCTGTCCTCCGGGACTATTGGATCCATTACTACCCAAGCGCCATAGACGGCATTTGTTGATAGTCGCTGTAGTGGGCCGTCTCCGCTCAGGACCCCTCCTCGTTGATTCTCTCCGGACGGACGCACATTGCTAATTACATTGTCTTTTCATTATGTATGGGAGGTCTGGGGATTCCCTCTCCCACAGCACGATCCATCTTTGAGCTGTCATACGCCAGCTATTATTTCATTGACTCTTTCCAGGATGAGCTCTGGAGATTCGGCACACTCCTGCATATTGAATATTATCTCTCCTACAGTGCCGAATTAATACCCCAGACAGGTACGGCTTGTGATTAAGCCGCTCCACCATGTTATATTTGTTCTAGGTGGAGATAATTATTTCCATGAGCGATATGTATTCCAAGATGCCAGATATGTGTAACGCTTCCATTCCTGTAGGAGATTGGGCTTTTTTTTGGGGGGGGGGTCGGGGGTCTTAAATTGGGATGTCAGTGTTGCTTCGTATAATATATTAGCAATCATTGGGCAGAACAGATACAATTATCTCATTTCTTACATTGATTATTTTAAAGAGACTGTATCCATGGAAAATGTCCAAGTTTCTATGTTTTAAATATATTTGTTAAAAACTGACTTTAAAATCTTTATTAAAAAGTCGAAATCTTGTAATTCTCACATCCGCCACTGGGGCTTATTTTACGACTCTAACTTCCTGTTTTTCAGGAAATGCACACGTACATTAGCAGCAATGAGCAGACTCCACGCCCATCTTTTGTATTGAAGCATCTAATGAGCGTGTGCAAAGGTCATTGTGTAAGGAGGAGGTGTGATGATGTCCATTGTTATTGGTGGATCCTGTGTACTAGACATGATACCTACCCTTGTAATCCTACCTCTGATGATAAAGAGCATGCTGAAAACACTTCAGGAGGTGTGAGTCTTTAAAAAAAAAAAAAAAAAAAAAAAAAAAGCGCATTGACCAGTGTGAAGATTACAATATTTCAATTTTATTTTAATTTGTAAGTGAAAATTATGATCTGAAACACAAGAAAGTGGAGTTAAACATTAGGTAATTTTCTGATTATACACTACCTTTTAAAGTATGGATATACATGGATCAACTCATGCCCATCATCAATAATTGACCCTTGTGTGCCGCATTGGCATGATTTTAGGAACATGTTCCCTGGTGAGGGTTGGGTTAAGCTGTTGATCAATGGTTGAGAACCCAACATTTGTAGGTTTCATGAAACTGCCACTTAATGGGTCTCTTCAGCTATTGATGAAGTCATTGAACTGGATGAATGTGGTGAGATCATCTACGTAATATCACCTAAACTTTAAGAACTTTGCAAAAGTTTTTCAAAAGCCTTAGGTTGGAAATCGCTGGAGCTGCTGATCAATGTTTGATATCCCAAAATGTTTGGGTTTGATGAACCCGTCACTTAACGGGTCTCTACAGCTATAAAGGAAGTCTTTGAACTGGATGAATGTTGTGAGATCATCTACGTAACATCACCTAAACGTCAAGAACTTGCAAAAGTTTTCCAAAAACTTTAGGTTGGAAATCGTTGTAGCTGCTGATCAATGGTTGAGAACTCAACAATTGTAGGTTTCATGAACCTGCCACATAATGGGTCTCTACAGTTATTAATGAAGTAATTGAACAGGATGAATGTGGTGAGATCATCTACGTAACATCACCTAAATGTCAAGAACTTTGAAAATGTTTTCCAAAAGCCATAGGCTAGAAATTGCTGGATCAGATATTTGTATTGATGCGATTAGATGGAATGTGAAGTGATGTCACCGCACAGATCCTTGCACCAAGCCTAAGGAGGAGTTAAAAGAACATTAGTTTTGGAGCTACTGATCAATGGTTGAGAACCCAAAATTTGTAGGTTTCATAGACCTGACACTTAACGGGTCTCTACAGTGATTAATGAAGTCATTGAAATGGATGAATGTGGTGAGATCATCTACATAACGTCCCCTAAACTTTAAGAACTTTGCAAAAGTTTTCCAAAAACCTTAGCTTGGAAATCGCTGTAGCTGCTGATCAATGGTTGAGAACCCAAAATGTGTAGGTTTCATAGACCTGACACTTAATAGGTCTCCACAGCTATTAATGAAGTCATTGAACAGGATAAATGTGGTAATATCATCTACGTAATGTCCCCTAAACTTTAAGGACTTTTCAAACGTTTTCCAAAAGCCATAGGTTAGAAATCGTTGGATCAGATAGTTGTTGTGATGCCATTGGATGGGATGTGAAGTGATGTCACCACACCTATATGATGACATCACAGATCTTTGCACCAAGCCTTAGGAGGAGTTAAAAAAACATTAGTTTTGGAGCTACTGATCAATGGTTGAGAACCCAAAATTTGTAGATTTCATGAACCTGACACTTAACGGGCCTCTACAGCTATTAATGAAGTCATTGAACTGGATGAATGTGGTGAGATCATCTACGTAACGTCCCCTAAACTTTAAGAACTTTGCAAAAGTTTTCCAAAAACCTTAGGTTGGAAATCGCTGTAGCTGCTGATCAATGGTTGTGAACCCCAAATTTGTAGGTTTCATGAACGTTCCCCTTAACGGGTATCTACAACCATTATTGAAGTCATTGAACTGGATGAATGTGGTGAGATCATCTACGTAACGTCACCTAAACATTCAGAACTTTGCTAAAGTTTTCCAAAAGCCATAGGTTAGAAATCGTTGGATCAGATAGTTGTTGTGATGCCATTGGATGGGATGTGAAGTGATGTCACCGCACCTATATGATGACCTCACAGATCTTTGCACCAAGCCTAAGGAGGAGTTAAAAAAAACATTTCAAGCAGAAGCTGTTTAAAGAAACTTTCCTTTTTTAAGTAATTTTTTTCTTTCTTTAGGAAGAGTCTTCTTTTCTTCTTCGCAGCCTTTGGAATGGACAGTGCCTAGTTTGTAGAAGTTTCCTTCAGGATCCATTTCAAAGAAGTGAAATGCACTTATGTTTCTTTTTTACACCTAACATTTTCTTCTTCTGAAAAAAAAAAGCTCAATCTCCTTATATGAACAGTAAAGAAATGAATTGAAAGAGTTTTTCAAGGAGAATTTTTGAGAGGTTTTGCTCCAAAAAACCCTGCATGTAACCTCAGAGGTGTAGTTTCTCAAAAGATGGCAAGTCACAGGGTGGAGATCGCTGGTCAGCAGGGTCAGTATTACGTTGGCATATTTAAAGAATTTATGGGTTGAGTAGATGAGTAGGGGGTCTTGCATGTTTTTTTTCTTCAGGTAGCTTTGGTCAAGCAATGCAACAGAATAGGAAGAGTCTACGGAGTCTGCATTGTGCTAAAATAAGGGTCTAGTGAATCACTATGGAGAAATCTGAGGCTTTTCTCCAGTCTGTATTATATTAACAGATGAAGACATTCAAAAGCATTATGAAGAATAAGTTAACTATTATCACTATGTTTATTTGCTCCCTAAGAAATATAGAAAGCAATTACTAGTAGCGTTTAGTACGATGTGTAATGATCAGTTATATGGAGCAATATGAAAAGTTATAGACGGATATTATATTCAACAGTGGGAGGAAGTTGTTGGCGTCTACGAGCCCTCGTAACTTAATTACCATTGACGTAGTGATATAGGAGACCTCTAGCGTCATCTCCTCTAAATGTGTAGACATATAGTGATATATTCGGTGGTCCCTGCAGTGAATCACACGTGCGTCTCCAGATCCAAGGTCTTCGTAGAATGAATGGAAGGAGCTATTCATGGCTTTGGTGCTGAAGTTATGCAATTACACATGCTTCTCCAGATCCGAGGTCTTCCATTCTGTAGAATGTTATGAAGGAGCTAACCATGGTTTTGGTGCTGAAGTTATGTAATTACACGTGCATCTCTAGGTCCGACTACCTCATAGAGGTCTACAGAATGGAAGGAGCGATCCATGGTTTTGGTGCTGAAGTTAAATCATTACAAGTGCACCTCCAGATCCAACGTCTTCATAGAGTTCTATAGAATGGAGGGAGCTATCCATGGTTTTGGTGCTGAAGTTATGTGATCTGAGGTCTTCATAGAGTTCTATAGTATGGAAGGCGCTATCCATGGTTTTGGTGCTAAAGTTATGTAATTACATGTGCGTCTCCAGATCCGAGGTCTTCATAGAGTTCTACAGGATGGAAGGAGCTAGCCATAGTTGGTTATGTAATTACATGTGCGTCTCCAGATCTCAGGTCTTCATAGAGTTCTACAGGATGGAAGGAGCTAGCCATAGTTTTGGTTATGTAATTACATGTGCGTCTCCAGATCTCAGGTCTTCATAGAGTTCTAAAGAACGGAAGGAGCTATCCATAGTTTTGGTGCTGAAGTTATAATTACATGTGCGTCTCCAGATCCGAGGTCTTCATAGAGTTCTACAGAATGGAAGGAGCTATCCATGGTTTTGGTGCTGAAGTTATGTAATTACAGATGCTGAATATTTTTTACTCTATACCCAGCCTGTGGCTCTCCAGCTGCTATAGTACAACTGATTAGTACACCATGACAGCCTACAGTTGTCTGGGCATGCTGGAAGTTGTAGTTCTGTTCAGGATCACTGCAGCAGAAAAACATATTGAGAGGTGAGATGTAAATCTATGTAGTTTTTGCAGTTTTCTTACTTGAAGCTATGTTGGATGCTGTAGGTGTCCAACGAATAACACATCATTATTTTTCTCATTTTGCTCTTATGACGGAGCAGAAAAATGGAAATGAAGAATGCAGATGTGAACATAGCTCAAGGCCGCACCATCTGTCTGTATTTATCTAACTCGATCACCTTTTATCCCAGCTCATCATTTCCTTCCTTCTCTAATGCATTTACTCTTATTTCACCTACATCTTTCTTTTATAAGTTTCCTTCTAGATGCCTGCACTTTTTTATGTTTTGTTTCTTATTGTAAATGTTATACCTACGATGCAACTTTTGGTGTTTTTAAGCCAATTAACTTTGCCAACATTTTGAAAAGTCTGTGATATCTGGGGGTCTAAGATCAGAATGTTTCAATGCATAATTAATCGCTTATCCTTGTTGATACCCGCTTGACTATTTTCGTGTATTGAAACTTTCCTTTAGTGCTGAAAGGGTTAAGGTCTCTCTTCTGGCGGAGAACTTATTGCCTTTATCTCAGCTGTTGCACTTTTGGGCCATGCCATTCCGCTATATATGCACACTCCTGGTTCTGGTTATATTCTTTATGTTGAACACTTTGAAGGAGTCTGTCTATGGAGAAGCTTAGGAGTTTGTTGCTGTTGCTACAGCGAAGTTCCTGCTGGAGCATCTGAATATTGTTGTTTGTTGTGCTCTTTCCCATCTGTCTGTCTTACCTACCTTTTGTTGTCTTATTGTGGTGGTGAGACTAGTGTCTCGCTGGCCTGCACACTAGTCAGGGTGAGACCATGGCTAGCAAGGGCCTCGGCACAAGACTGTGAAGGGGGACTTTAGGGAAGCACAGGGCTCACCCAGAGGTGGGTGTTATGAGCTGACCACTCACCCCCTCTCCCTAACACCAGGGCTTTCCGTTGTCATCTTCCGTAGTGTTCGCTTCTGTGTGTTGCCACACGCTGTGTCTTCCCTCTCCCGTGCGTGAGAATGTTTCATACAGAATAATGTAAAAAATGCTAATCTTGATCAATTACAACCATTGTCTTTTAAGTCTGGATGGAAGGAGGTGTCCATGGTTTTGGGTGCTGAATTTGTGCTTGTGCTTTCTTTGGGCTTTGTACTGAAGCTATGTACAGGATATAATGACAGATCACTGCACAAAGAACATTTAGGTTGAAATATACTTTTCCAAAAAAAAGATATAGCATAACTTCTCCTATTAACTATATAAGTACTCCTAAATGAGTGACTTTTCAGCCACATGGTCATCACTCCCCTCTACGTGGCTCTGAAGCTATTGGCAGCTCCTGTTAATATTGTGGTCTGAAAAGGTCAAAGCATTTCTAGAACTTGGTACCAAGGTTAAAATGACTGTAATATTGTTGGATTTATTTTAATTAGTCTAACACAATGAGGTCTAACCTTATAGAAAGTGGCTTAAACTTACATGGGGGGTTAGAAATCTGGATGGAGATCTGTATTATAAGCTGCTGGTATCCTGGGAGAGTGAGTAAAGTTCAGAGGCTCCTCTGCAGCTCGCGGTGTTCATTATTGTCTGCTGCACAGATGTCACATCGACATCACTGCAGCCAATCGGTGAGCTCAGAGGCTCTGCCCAAGTAGGGAGCATGAGCCACTGATTTCACTGATTGGCTGCAGCACTGCAGACAGTTACAGACACAAGGAGCAATGGCAGCAACTCAGTGCTGGACCAGGGAAGGGGGAATAGAGTACTGGGTATTTTTATGAGATAAATCATCTGTAGGAACATTTTTGGTGTTTTTGTATTGGGAGACCGTCTGTAGAAAAACATGTATTTTCAATGATATAGAATAATGAAAGGGGCAGGCTATGGTTTTTGGTGCTGTAGCATTAGAAGACCTTCTATTGAAAAGCATTATTTGGCATTCTAATGGCATGAACTGACCATGGTCTTGGTACTGTAGCATTAGGAGACCTTCTACTGAAAAGCACGCTTTGTCTTACTAATGGAGGAAGCTGTCCATGGTCTTAGTTCTGTATTATTAGGAGACCTTATGTTGAAAAGCATGCTTTCACATACCAATAGAAGGAACTGTCCATGGTCTTGGTGCTGTAGCATTAGGAAACCTTCTATTGAAAAGCATGTTTTGGCTTACTAATGTTAGGAGCTGTCCATGGTCTTGGTGCTGAATTGTGTGTCTATAAATATGTGTACACAACCACAACATTTGCTCTACAGGGTTAGAGAGCATGGACTACATTTAAGGCTAGCATAAGTCTTAAAAATCATATGTTTCGAGCAGGAGCAAAAGTTTGGAAGCATTTTCTGGCATAGTTAATACCATTAGTCACTACTGAAATTTTAGGTTCTACTAACAGCGCTGGCTTGCCTGAGCCTTACACTGTAGTATTGTCAATGCTGCCAATCACTAGTGAAAGAGGCCTAGACTAGAAAACCAGTGGGTGAAACTTAGAGTTTTGGTCACACCCAGGGTGCACCAAGCACCGTAATGACTATATTTGAGATTTTTGATAGCTATCTACTCAAGTTATACTGTCAGTTTGGGCTGAAACATTTGCTCCACGTCTTCTACAGACTATAAGGAGCTCTCCAAGTTTTGGTCCTGAAAGTTGTATAACCGCAGATCATTGCTCGATACTAACGGTTTAGACAATTGTTTCTGTAGAAAATCACAACCCTCCTGTTATCACAGCTGTTATGTGTCTAAATGTTTTGTTCTGGGGAATGTCGGAGGCTGCACTGAAGCAGGTGACTACCAATTACCTTGTTCAATAAGGTATCGTAACCTTTGTATTATACCGGGAGTCGTTGATGAAAACGGAGAGTTTCTACACGTTCTTACCTCTGAACTGTCTGTATTTATATCTGTCAGTAGTGGAGTTGACTCACTTCCTCCAACACAACCTCATAACTCTCCCGTCGTTCTTCATTCATTCCCCCCTTCCCCAATCTGACCCCACATCTCTTCACCTTCTCCAATCCAATCTGAAGACTTGCGTCGCTCTTCATTCATTCCTCCTTCCTCAATCCGACCCCACATCTCTTCACCTTCTCTAAAAGAATCTCGAGACTCTTCCGTCACTCTTCATTCATTCCCCCCTCCCCAATCTGACCCCACATCGGTTTACCCTTTCCAACCCAAGCGCAAGACTCTGCCTTCACTCTTCGTTCATTCCTCCTTCCCAAATCCGAGCCCACATCTCTTCACCTTCTCAAACCCAATCTCGAGACTCTTCTGTCACTCTTCATTCATTCCCCCTTCCCCAATCCGATCCGACATCTGTTTACCTTCTCAAACCCAATCGCAAGACTCTTCCGTTGCTCTTTGTTCATTCCCCCTTCCTCAATCTGACCCCACATCTCTTCACATCTTCCAACCCAATCTCGAGACTCTTCAGTCCTTCTTCATTCATTCCCCAATCCATGCCCACATCTATTCATCCTCTCCAACCCAATTGCAGGTCTCTTCTGTTGCTTTTTGTCCATTCCCCCTTCCCCAATCCAACCCCACATCTTTTCGCCATCTCCAACCCAATCTCAAGACTGTTCCATCACTTAGAGCATTCCCCCTTTCTCAATCCGACCCCACATTTCTTCACCTTCTCCAACCCAATCGCAACACTCTCTTCCTTCACTCTTCGTTCATTGTCCCTTCCCCCAGAGCTCTTCACCTTTTCAACCCAATCTGAAGCCTTTTCCATCACTTTGTTCATTCCCCTTCCCCAATCTGACCCCACATTTCTTCACCTTCTCCAACCCAATCTCAAGACTCTTTCATCACATTCTCCTTTCCCAATCCAACCCCACATCTTTTCACCTTCTCCAACCCAATCTCAAGACTCTTCCATCACTCTTCATTCTATCCCCCTCTTCACCAAATCCTACCCCATTGCTCTTCACCTTTTCCAACCCAATCTCAAGACTCTTCCTTCGCTTTTCGTTCATTCCACCTTCCCCAATCCGAACCCACATTTCTTCACCTTCTCAAACCCAATCTCAAGACTTTCTTCATTCATTCCCCCTTCCCTAATCCAACCCCACATCTCTTCATCTTCTATTTACCCATCTTGTCTTCTTTTTTTTCATTCCGCTTGCTTCTCTCCTTCCCCCCGCCAGTCTCTCTCTATCTTGCCAGCTGTGTCTGCCATGCTGAGTGCTCTCTGGCATGTAATTTACTGTGGGTAAAGTTACAATCACTCCGCACTTCAGTCAGATTTGGGCTGATTTCCTTATTTCTTGAAAGTGTTTGGATGGAAGCCAGGTGCGCGGCATCCCGGTGGAGCACGTCCTGTGCACTTTCTGAGGATATTTCTTCTTGCTTATCACTTTGTTTTACAAGACTTTTTTTTTTTAAGTGATTTACATATGTTTATGCAAGTATTTAACATATCCTAATCATAATTGCATTCACATGGAATCCGCAGCAGTAAGTGTGCGCTTCTCTGATTGGCGAGCAGAGAAATAACACACAAACACATTGCTATGTATGCTGATATTGAACCAGCAGAACATGTCAAAATGGGGAATATTTGGTAATAGAGGGGCTTCCCTGTCCAGAAAATCCAATTATGTCCCTTACTCTGGAGGACCTAGCACATCACATATGTTGTAATACCTCACTTCACCTGTGACGGCACTGCACAGAAATGAAACACTTCGTTCTGGATCCTCGTTGACAATCATCCTGTGATTGACTTATTTTGAGTGGTCAATTTTAATCAAAAAATGGACTGTTCAATCCCTGGTATCCTCCTTGCCGTGGACTCCAATAGGTGGCACAATGGTGGAACAGGAACTTGAGCAGCCACCTTGGTCCAAATCCTCTTTGTTTTTTTTTTTGTTTTTTTTTTAAAAAAAACAAAAACAAAATGGCTGGGTATAGACCTAACCTATCTGCGTTCATTAAGGGCAAAGTTTGGTCTTAATGCGGCTTTTTCTTGGTGCACGCTTGTCTATCTGCCTCCATAGGGGCACAGTTGGTCTTTCTATGATTTCTTCTTGGTCCGTGCTGGTCTATAAGCAAACATTGAGGGCACAGTTAGTCTTTCGACACTGGTTTATCTGCCTTCGGGGCACAGTTGGTCTTACTGCAGCTTCTCCTTGGTTCACGTTGGTCTATCTGCCTTCATAGGTTTCCTTGGTCAGTGCTGGTCTATCGGCATACATTGAGGTCACAGTTGGTCTTACTGCAGCTTCTCCTTGATCCATGTTGGGCTATCCGCGTTCATAGAAGACACAGTTGGTATTACTATGACTCCTCCATGGTCAATGCTGGTCTATGTACCCTCAATATATGACAAGTTGGTCTTACTGCAGCTTCCCCTTGGTCCATGCTGGTTTCTCGGCGTACATTGACAGCACAGTTGGTCTTACTGTGGTTTTTTCTTGGTTTGTGCTGGTCTATCGGCATACATTGAGGGCACAGTTCGTATTGCTATGACTTCTCCTTGGTCCATGCGGCTTTCATAGGGACACTGTTGATCTTACTGCAGCTACTCCTTTGTCCGTGCTGGTCTATTGGCATATATTGAGGGCGTAGTTGTTATTACTATGACTTCTCCTTTTGTACTGGTCTATTGGCATACATTGAGGACACAATTGGTCTTACTGTGCCTTCTCCGTGGTCCACACTGGTCTACTTGACTTCATAGAGGGCACAGTTGGTATTACTACAACATATTCTTGGTCTGTGCTCGTCTATCGGCATACATTTGAGGGCACAGTTGGTCTTACTGCAGCGTCTCCTTGGTCCACGTTGGGCTATCTGTGTTTATAGAGAGCACAGTTGCCATTACTATGACGACTACTTGGTCCATGCAGGTCTATCGGCATATATTGAGGCACAGTAGGTCTTACTGCAGCTTTTCCTTGGTCTCTGCTGGTCTATTGCCATACATTGAGGGCACTTTTGCTCTTACTGTGGCTTTTCCTTGGTTTGTGCTGATCTATCGCCATACATTGAGGACATAGTTGGTCTTACTGCGGCTTTTCCTTCATCTCTTCTGGTCTATCGGTGTACATTGAGGGCACAGTTCATCTTAATGTCGGTTTTACTTGGTCTGTGCTGGTCTATTGGCATACATTGAGGGCACAGTTGGTCTTTCTGTAGCTTCTCCTTGGTCGGTGCTGGTCTGTCGGCATAAATTGAGGGCACAGTTGGTCTTACTGCGGATTCTCCTTGGTCCGTGCTAGTCTATCGGCATAGATTGAGGGCATAGTTGGTCTTACTGTGGCTTTTCCTTCATCTCTGCTGGTCTATCGGTGTACATTGAGCACACAGTTGGTCTTACTGTCGGTTTTACTTGGTCTTTGCTGGTCTATTGGCATACATTGAGGACACAGTTGGTCTTTCTGTAGCTTCTTCATGGTCGGTGCTGGTTTATCGGCATAAATTGAGGGCACAGTTGGTCTTACTGCGGTTTCTCCTTGGTCCGCGCTGGTCTATCGTCATACATTGAGGGCACAGTTGGTCTTTCTGTAGCTTCTCCTTGGTCGGTGCTGGTCTGTCGGCATAAATTGAGGGCACAGTTGGTCTTTCTGCGGTTTCTCCTTGGTCCGTGCTGGTCTATCAGCATACATTGAGGGCACAGTTGGTATTATTGTGTATACATTTGTTGCGTTCCTGCTGAACGCCCGGTGCTCGCTGTATGTCCAGAGGCCAGTTATTCCGGATCCTGCAGTATCAGCAGTTGCGTATAAGTGACATGAATAAGACATTGCCATTTTGGGTGCAGTAAATGAACCAATCTCCTTCTCTTCGCACCTAGCCGGTGATTGCGGCAGTGTCCACGTGCTGTGCCTGCGCTGTCCTTTCCTATCTCACGCCAGTCAATGTACTATTTTATTATCTCGCCCTCCCATCCTCCACCTCTTCTCCTTTTTTTTCGCACTCCACCTCGGATTCAGCACCCCTGCCCCCCCCCTCCCCATCTGTCCCTTCCTCGATGCCTGCAGAGAAGTGATAAATCTTATGACATTTTTCACTGACCTTTTTAAGTGGCAGCTCTGCGCCCCTCGCCTGTCAGTTCCTCGCTCCCACCCTTTGCAGAGCAGGTCACCCCCAGTGCCCCCTCCGTTACCTGTTCCCCAGTGACGCTCTACTGTCATCTGCATTGGGAAGGTCACCCACCCCCCCCCAAATAGTCAGGTCCGCACTGTTGCCCTAAAGCCATGCAGCAACCTTAAAGCTACAGGCTTAATGAAAGTGAAGCATTAACGTGTCGCCCCCTGGAGGCCATGTGTAAGACCATTTATGCTCTATTTCACATTGAATATTGAAGTAGCCCATATATCTATCCATGCATCAAATCCCTGCATCCATTGATCTCCGTATCCGTTCATCCATTCCTGCACCCATCCATTTATGCATCCGTCCATTCATCTGTCCCTGCATCCAGTCTTTTGTCCATCCATCCCTTCATACCTGCATCCATCTCTGTATCCATCCATTTATTCATCTATTCATCCATTAGCTGCATTTGTCCATTCCTGTAGCCATCTGTCCGTCCGTCCATACATCCATCCATTCCTGCAGCCATCCATTCATCCGTCCATTCATCTCTGCAGCCATCCATACATCCGTCCGTCCATTCATCTCTGCAGCCGTCCGTCCGTCCGTCCATTCATCTCTGCAGCCATCCGTCCGTCCGTCCGTCCATTCATCTCTGCAGCCATCCGTCCATCCGTCCGTCCATTCCTGCAGCCATCCGTCCCTTCATCCAGCCCTCCATTTATCCATCCATCCATTTATCCATCCCTGCATCCATTCATTCATCTATCCCGCCATCCTTCCATCCCTGCATCCATTCATCTATCCCTGCATCCATTCATCTATCCCTGCATCCATTCATCTATCCCTGCATCCATTCATCTATCCCTGCATCCATTCATCTATCCCTGCATCCATTCATCTATCCCTGCATCCATTCATCTATCCCTGCATCCATTCATCTATCCCTGCATCCATTCATCTATCCCTGCATCCATTCATCTATCCCTGCATCCATTCATCTATCCCTGCATCCATTCATCTATCCCTGCATCCATTCATCTATCCCTGCATCCATTCATCTATCCCTGCATCCATTCATCTATCCCTGCATCCATTCATCTATCCCTGCATCCATTCATCTATCCCTGCATCCATTCATCTATCCCTGCATCCATTCATCTATCCCTGCATCCATTCATCTATCCCTGCATCCATTCATCTATCCCTGCATCCATTCATCCATTCCTGCACCCATCCATTCCTGCACCCATCCATTCCTGCACCCATCCATTCCTGCACCCATCCATTCCTGCACCCATTCCATTCCTGCACCCATTCCATTCCTGCACCCATTCCATTCCTGCACCCATTCCATTCCTGCACCCATTCCATTCCTGCACCCATTCCATTCCTGCACCCATCCATTCCTGCACCCATCCATTCCTGCACCCATCCATTCCTGCACCCATCCATTCCTGCACCCATTCAACCGTGCATTTACCCCTGCATTCATTCAGGCATCCCATCCATCCCTGCATCTATCCATCCCTGAATCCATCCATCCCTGCATCCATCCATCCCTGCATCCATCCATCCCTGCATCCATCCATCCCTGCATCCATCCATCCCTGCATCCATCCATCCCTGCATCCATCCATCCCTGCATCCATCCATCCCTGCATCCATCCATCCCTGCATCCATCCATCCCTGCATCCAACCATCCCTGCATCCATCCATCCCTGCATTCATCCATCCATCCATTCCTGCATCCATCTATCCCTGCATCCATTCAACCGTGCATCCATTCCTGCATCCATCCATCCCGGCATCCATGAATTCCTGCATCCATCCATACCTGTATCCATCCCTGCACTCACGCGTCCCTTCACCAATCCATCCAGTTTCTAGACAACATCCCCCTATATTATTAGGCCTCAGACCAGACCTTTAAATATGTTCATACCCTAGACCAGACCTCCTTATAGGATCTGTCCCCAGACCAGACCCCTCAATATATTTAGACCCTAGACTAGACCCCCTATATATCAGACTACAAGAACAAGCCCCTCAATATATTCAGACCTTAGACCATCCCCCCCTAAACTGAGACCCCTAAATATATTCAGAGCCCTGGTAAGACGCCCTATGTAAATAACAGAGCCCTGACCTATCACCAGACCTCGACTTTGTATAGGGTTCTTTATAGCAAAGCTGAAGTTGCAATCTCACAATACCACAATGCATGTCCTTACATAGGACTGCCGGTAAATCTAATCGGCGCTATCCCACTGCAGACGACCCCTCAGACAGATAAATGGCCCATTCGGCTCTGCTACATCTGGCTTCCTGATGTTTATTTCTCCACACTACGTGTTTTTCCACCTCGGCGTTACTTTAACATTTTTTTTTCTTTCTTCTAAAACTAATATCACTTTCCAATACAATTATTTCAATCCTCAACTAGAAGTGAATCGATTCCCTCCACAATTAAGAATGCAATTATTTCCTCGGTGAGTAGTGAGATGTTTTCCTGGCGGCGGGAGCCGGGTCTCTTCGGTGCGTGGGCATCTATTGTTCAGGAAAAAAACATTGCAAAACAGATCTTGTGTTATGGTCCAGTTTAGGTTTTCTCCAAGATTCGGCAGCAGGAGAACAGTCAGTTTCTGAAGTTGATGAGTGGGAAGCAGGAAACCTGAGCAAGCGGAAGGACCGAAAGGACCTCTACGAGGGCCAAATTGTGATGACGTCTAAACGATTGGGTCAGAACATCTATAAAACAGGTCTTATAGGATGTTCCCGGTATACGGCAGGTCTTGTGGGGTGTTCCCGGTATACGGCAGGTCTTGTGGGGTGTTCCCAGTATACGGCAGGTCTTGTAGGGTGTTCCCAGTAAATGGCAGGTCTTGTGGGGTGTTCCCGGTATACGGCAGGTCTTGTGAGGTGTTCCTGGTATACGGCAGGTCTTGTGGGGTGTTCCTGGTATACGGCAGGTCTTGTGGGGTGTTTCCAGTATACGGAAGGTCTTGTGGAGTGTTCCTAGTATACGGCAGGTCTTGTGAGGTGTTCCCGGTATACGGCAGGTCTTGTCGGGTGTTCCCGGTATACGGCAGGTCTTGTGGGGTATTCCCAGTATACGGCAGGTCTTGTGGGGTGTTCCCAGTATACTGCAGGTCTTGTGGGGTGTTCACGGTATACGGCAGGTCTTGTGGGGTGTTCCCAGTATACAGCAGGTCTTGTGAGGTGTTCCCGGTATACGGCAGGTCTTGTGGGGTGTTCACGGTATATGGAAGGTCTTGTGGGGTGTTCCCAGTATACTGCAGGTCTTGTGGTGTGTTCCCAGTAAATGGCAGGTCTTGTGGTGTGTTCCCAGTAAATGGCAGGTCTTGTGGTGTGTTCCCAGTAAATGGCAGGTCTTGTGGGGTTTTTCCGGTATATGGCAGGTCTTGTGGGGTGTTCCCAGTATATGGTATGTCTTGTGGTGTGATCCCGGTATACGGCAGGTCTTGTCGGGTGTTCCCGGTATACGGCAGGTCTGTGGGGTGTTCCTTGTATATGACGGATCTTGTGGGGTGTTCCCAGTATACCGCAGGTCTTATGAGGTGTTCTCGGTATACGGCAGATCTTGTGGGGTGTTTCCAATATACGGCAGGTCTTATCGGGTGTTCCCTGTATACAGCAGATCTTGGGTATTCCCAGTATACATCAGGTCTTGTGGGGTGTTCCCGGTATACAGCAGATCTTGGGTGTTCCCGGTATACAGCAGCTCTTGGGTATTCCCAGTATACAGCAGATCTTGCGTGTTCCCGGTATACATCCGATCTTGTGGGTTGTTCCAGATATATGGCAGGCCTGCTTTGATGAATCGCGTCTTCCATCATGCCGGTCAGTGTGTGTGTCACTTATGCGGGCATCACACGATACGATCTATCGTGCGATCACATGAGCGATCGTACCCGCCCCTGTCGTTTTGTGCATCACGGGCAATTAGTTGCCCGTGGCGCACAGTCATTAAACCCCTGTCTCACGTACTTACATCCACTTCCTAAAGGGGGAGGGACGTTCGGCATCACAGCGACATCACACAGCGGCCGGCCAATAGAAGCGGAGGGGCGGAGATGAGTGGGACGTAAACATCCTGCCCACCTCCTTCCTTCCGCATTGCCGGCGGGACACAGGTAAGCTGTGTTCATCGTTCCCGGGATGTCACACGGAGCGACGTGTGCTTCCCCGGGAACGATGAACAATAGGACGTGCAATTTTTAGAAAATGAGCGACGTGTCAGCGATGAACGAGAAGGTGAGTATTTCTGCTCGTTCATAGCTGTCACACGCTACGATATATCAAGCGATGCCGGATGTGCGTCACTTATGACATGATCCCGCCGACATATCGCACGATATATCGGTTCGTGTGGAGATGGAGATTAGAAGTATCTGTCGGCCATATTGACACTTGGTGTATTTAATTGCTCTGTTTCTTTCCTTCATCCATTTCTGAGATGTTTTGTGCTATGTTATCGAAAGTGAGGCAGGAAGTGAGGCAGGAAGTAGCTGACTTCTCCTCCTGGCCAATTGAGGATACAAGGTGAAATAACTGATAATCACTTGTCCATGTTATTTATTTTGTAAGATATGAACAGTTATTTGTGAGGGTTTTTTTTTTTACCCCCTGCCAATTAAGCCGCCTTAGGCCCTTGCCACCTCTGCTTCGCTCCAGATTGCGGCCTAATCACAGCTCTCGGCATTTCCATATTTCCAGAGTGATTGATGCCGTTCTATAATTGCCCGGAATGTGTAATGTTTCCTCGTCTGCCATTTAGAGAACAAAAACCGTAGAAATTGTGTAGGGACAACAATAAATAAGACCGAAACTAATAAGTAGTCACGTCGCCTTAGGATGTAGTGCTATCGATGTAGCGGAGCTGACGGTGGACTGTAATGCCGCCAATGGAGCGGTGCGGCCTTAACCCCTTGTGATCCACAGACTTGGAGGACAAGGCACGTCTCCCGGCTTTCCGAGTCGCAGATTATCCATCCGGATAGAACAGACAAGGGTGGATGGGCTGCGAGTGGCAGAGGTGTAATCACAGGGCTCGCTCGCTGGATGAGATGACATCATCCCCATTCTCTGCGAGATAATTGGAACAAAGGCGCGAGGGGACGCGGAAGGGAATTAATTATATGGATTCAGCGCGAGGAAGAATTTGATGTGATGCACGCTCAAGGTTTTAAGGGGAAAAAATGAGAAGAAATTTACAGCAGTTTCACCTTCATCTTTTTTTTTTTTTACGTGTTTTCCTCTGTTCACATCCAAAGCGGCACAAAAAATTTGCCACTAAAAATGATAATTCCTATGTGGAAATATGGTAAAAAACCTATATCAAATTTTTGCAACCATTACCTTACCTTCCGAAAATAGCAGATAAGACCTGTGTAATAATTGACACACTGTTGGCACAGTTTATCGGGGTCTCTCTGTTGGCGCGGTTTATCGGGGAACCTCTGGCGTGGTTTATCGGGGACCCTCTGTTGACATGGTTTATCGGAGAGTCTCTGTTGTCATAGTTTATTGGGGACCCTCTGTTGGAGCGGTTTACCGGGGACCCTCTGTTGGAGCGGTTTACCGGGGACCCTCTGTTGGCACGGTTTACCGGGGACCCTCTGTTGGTATGGTTTACAGGGGACCCTCTGTTGGCATGGTTTACCGGGGACCCTCTGTTGGCACGGTTTACAGGGGACCCTCTGTTGGCATGGTTTATCCAGGTCTCTCTATTAGCACGGTTTATCGGGAACCCTCTGTTGGCACGGTTTATCGTCGACACTCTGGCATGGTTTATCGGGGACCCTCTGTTGGCACTGTTTATCGAGGACCCTCTTGGCGCGGTTTACCGGGGACCCTCTCTTGGCATGGTTTATCGAGGTCTCACTGTTGGCACGGTTTATCGGGGACACCCAGTTGGCACGGTTTATGTGGGACCCTCTGTTGGCACGGTTTATCGGGGACCCTCTGTTGACATGGTTTACCGGGGACCCTCTGTTGGCGCGGTTTACCGGCGACCCTCTGTTGGCGCGGTTTATCGGGGACACCTGGTTGGCACGGTTAATCAGGGACACCCGGTTGGCACTGTTGTTGGCAATCTAGTTGTAATAGAAAGTGGCCTGAAGTTATAGAAGAATTGCATGGAAAACTAATAATAAAATGACAAATATGTATCTGCATCTCCTTATCCTCCCTGACATTAGTTTTTTATGGGTCACTGTCCCCGTGCTGTGTTCCTCAGATTTGGGCACACATTGCCAGATATTCTATATGTTGGTGATTTAGCCCGGGTAATGGGAGACAGTTGTGTAAGCGGTTTTATGGTGCACTTGGCATTCCCGCGAGAGGTTACGCCGGAGCAATGGGTTCACTTTCTGTCAGGGAAAGAGCAATTGCTCGGTGATATTTAAACTCCTCCAGAACCTTAATTTCCAGCCCGCCGCATGCGGCACTTTAAAAGCATTTAGCAGCTGATACTGTCATCAGATTATGTCGAAACACAGAACAGCCCTGAGATTCCCGAGGTCTGCGAATTAATGCAAATATAGCGGGCGGCAGACGGGGAGGTAAAGAGAAGGAAACAGATTGCCGGAGAGAGAAGTAAATGAAGAGACCATGCACGTATAGAAATAAATCAATATCAAAATATATTGAGCAAAGCCGAGTGTTTCTGACATTACTGCATGGCATTGCACAGTTATCTGGGATTTTACATGGGACTGCAGTTATTACCTTATGAGGCCCAATTACCAAATATATGACCAATTCAACTGTACCATGTCTGCCCAAGCATATGCTTAGCAGCAAACCATGGTTTCGGCTGAGTTGGCCGGAGGCGGCAAGATCTAAGTTAATTGGCCGGAGGCGGCAAAACCCAAGTTGGTTGGCTGGAGGCGGCAAAACCCAAGTTGGTTGGCTGGAGGCGGCAAAAGCCAAGTTGGTTGGCTGGAGGCGGCAAAAGCCAAGTTGGTTGGCCGGAGGCGGCAAGCCCCAAGGTGATTGGCCAGAGGCGGCAAGCCCCAAGGTGATTGGCCGGCGGCGGCAAGCCCCAAGGTGGTTGGCCGGAGGTGACAAGACTCAAGGGGGTTGGCCGGAGGTGGCAAGACCCAAGTTTGTTGGCTGGAGGCGGCAAGACCCGAGGTGGTTGGTTGGAGGCGGCAAGACCCGAGGTGGTTGGCTGGAGGCGGCAAGAACCTATTTGGTTGGCCGGAGGTGGCAAGACCCCATTTGGTTGACTTGGGGTGGCAAGACCCCATTTGGTTGACTTGAGGTGGCAAGACCCCATTTGGTTGGCCGGAGGCGGCAAGACCCCATTTGGTTGGCCGGAGGCGGCAAGACCCCATTTGGTTGGCCGGAGGCGGCAAGACCCCATTTGGTTGGCCGGAGGCAGCAAGACCCCATTTGGTTGGCCGGAGGCGGCAAGACCCCATTTGGTTGGCCGGAGGCGGCAAGAACCCATTTGGTTGGCCGGAGGCGGCAAGACCCCATTTGGTTGGCCGGAGGCGGCAAGACCCAATTTGGTTGGCCGGAGGCGGCAAGACCCCATTTGGGTTGGCCGGAGGCGGCAAGACCCGCGGTGGTTGGCCGGAGGCGGCAAGACCCGCGGTGGTTGGCCGGAGGCGGCAAGAGCCGAGGTGGTTGGCCGGAGGCGGCAAGAGCCGAGGTGGTTGGCCGGAGGCGGCAAGAGCCGAGGTGGTTGGCCGCAGGCGGCAAGAGCCGAGGTGGTTGGCCGGAGGCGGCAAGAGCCGAGGTGGTTGGCCAGAGGCGGCAAGAGCCGAGGTGGTTGGCCGGAGGCGGCGACATCCGAGGTGGTTGGCCGGAGGCGGCGACACCCGAGGTGGTTGGGTGGAAGTGGCAAGAGCCAAGGTGGTCTGAATTATTTTTGTCAATTGATACTGCCTATGTAAAATAGTGTTTTCTGTACATGTACATAGGACTTCATACAAGTCTGCCCCATTTTCACACCAAGCACAAACCATGCTGACCCAAGCAGTTTCATGTCAAATTCGGATCTGCTACACAAAAAAATACCCTTAATAAAAACCTATGGGGAGGAGGAATTGAGTCGTTATTATTAACCTTTTCCATTTTGACCAATCACCATACTGGGTAATATAGGAGTTAATACTTCTTTTGCAAATAACGTTTTCTCTTTACTATTCCCGGAATAAAAGATGAATTGACCCAGATATCAGCTGAAAACATGTAGAATGAGTGGCAGACGGTGCCAAGACTTGGGTTTTGTGTATGAAGCGAGTAAAATCCCACGCACCATTACAAGAAGCGAAACATATGTCGTTCTGTGTGCAGCAGCCGCGCCGTGTGGGGCTCCGAGTATTTAGCGGGAGCTGCAATCTACCTGATGTCGCTAAAACGCTTTTATTTCAAGTTCTCATTTACCACTAATTATATTAATTATAATCAGCGGGTGGCCGTGTCTTCAAAGCGGAGCTTGCACCTGACCACTGAGTCAGCGAGGATTTCCCGCTACTCCATGCCTTGTTACATCTAAAATACTGGGCCAGAGCTGCAAACGACATGGCTCTGCAGCCGGCAGAACGGTGCTCTCCAGATACCGCAACACTCAAACTCTCAACATGCCTTGTCCGCAGCAATCACAGCATGCTAGGAGTTGTCGTTTTGCAATGGCGGGAGATTAGTGGTGGAAATGGAGGACTCAAAGGTTCCAGGGTAAAGAATAAAATGAAGCCCTTTACATTCATTGGAATGTACCTGGGACAGGAGGAGCTGGTCCATAACGTGACCGCACCATGGGGATGAGACCACGTTGGAATGGGCCTCATCTTTCGTGCAGCCCCATAGTTTGTGTATGAAATGAAAACATAAGGGTGGGAGGCTCAGTTTTAACAATAGGTTCCCTGCTGAATGAGGAACCATCAGAATGGGGCATCACCACACAGTACACAAATATACACCAACGAGCAAAAGGATAACAATGTTTTGAACTTTTGAATTTCTTTCTCCATATCTCATCATCCACTACAGCTTTGCGTGTGAGACGACGTTAATTTTATAGACAATCAACTTGGCTATCTCATACATAAAAATCTGACCCAAGGTCTCTCCTACACGTTCTCAATGTTGTTATACTGGTCGGTCACTTGGGGATGCATACCGCTTTTTCTCCAACTCCACCCATAAGTGTTGGATTGGGTTGAGGTCTGGGGACTGTAGGGACAATCCAGGTCCTCTACTTCATTGTCATTGAACCATTTCTTCATCAATCTCGCTGTATGCTTCGGGTCGTTCTCCTGCTGGAGCACTATGTCGTCCCTTTCATACTCTTAGTGCTCGAGTTTATGAAGTAACTCGTCTTGTAGGATCCTCAGCATTGAGACCACCATCCATCCTGTTCAAGTATCCAACACCTTAGGCTGTAAACACCCCCATATCATCAGGCTTCCTCCACCCAACTTGACAGTTCCTTCAATTTCTCAATCCATTCGACCCTTTTCCCCCTTGTTTCTTCCAGACTCATTTCCCCTCATCAGAGCAGTCTATTGACTTTCATCTCATCGCTCCAAATCACCCGTTTCCAATCTTCCACATTTTGTTCTTTACAAACTCGAGCCGACGCTACTAATAAAGATACTGAGGTTAAGGCTTCTTCACCTTTTTTTGGGCCACCATTCCAGACTTGTGTAACATGTGTCACATGGACGTCTGTGATCTCACTATTATGAAGCATTCGAGCCGCCTCCACTGCCGGGTGGACGTCCACCTCTTGGCTTTTCGATGGATGGATGGACTTTATTTCAAATTCTTCCAACTCTCATGGCCTCACATGATGCAGTTTTCAAAAGTTCTTGACCACCATCGATGATCTGGATGATGCTGTTTCTCTTATCTTGGGAAATCTTCTTCATGGCTGATCTTCGATCCCAGCCAGTGACCTTTCGCTTGGGCATCAACTTAATAACACACTGAGCTGTTAGGGAATGTGAGAACAGGTTGTAATTTGTATTATACATGAAGACAAATTTTTCCACCTCCATGAGCAAAGCAGTAACATTGCAGTGACATGACAAGAATCTGCATAACTAATCATATGCTGAATAGCTGGAAGTTTAATTTATGTAGGAAAAGGCCAAGATGATTGAGCGTGAGACGACCTTCATTTTATAGACAAAGATGTAGAGGATGGTGAGATATGGAGCCTGAAAGTCAGAAGATCAAAACATTGTTACCCTTTTGCTCATCAGGGTATAACATACACCATATAAACATCACATATAAACTGTATAGTCATTACTGTATACTATATATACACTAAACACACACATATATATATATATATATATATATATATATATATATATATATACTATACATCATATGTACGTTACATCTACCATATATACAGTATGTAGTGTGGCAGGGGAAGTCATGGGCAAGGTGCAGTTCTCTTTTGCCCCGGGGGGCCTGACTAAGTGTGTGGACCTGTCGTGAGGGAAGTACGCCCGTGTAGACCGAACGTTGCCGATGGCTTCAGCAGGCCAGGATCAGATGTCAACTCATTGAAGAAAGGAGACTTCCAGTTCTCTAAAAAAATGTATTTTTACTCGACAGTCTGTTGATGACAACTATATACGTGACATACCGGGATCACAACTTCTCGTTTCAGTAGCACACAGCACCATTAGACGCACATTTCCCACTTTCACCGTGGTTGATCCTGTTTTCACAGGTCTTACTCTGTTCAGCACAACCCAACCTAACTCCATAGTACAGTTCAAGGACGTCATTCCAGCTACCCACGGTTCCGATTCTAATTAACTCCATAGAGGGGTGGGTTTGGACTCAATCTCAACATTTTTCACTTCAGGAACTCCTTCCTAGGACACTCACTTCAGCCCACGTTCTATATCGTCTTGACCTTTGAGGGTTGTAGACTACCTGGGGCCTTGGTGCTAGGAGTATTTTCTCCAGACCCTCTTTATTAAGTCACTCCATTCTTAGACCTGACACAGTCGTTCTTTGTGTGTCTCAGCACTTTCCTTAGAAGCACACTATCTTTGTCTTGGTCTCTTCTCTCCCTTGTCTCGGGTCACCCGCTGCATGCGACCTAGACAATAATCAAGACCGTAGGTCCACCCTCATCATACGCTGGCTCTTAACTCAGCTTCTAACAGGAAACTGTCTCTTTCCCTACATGCTATCCCCTCCCACTATGAGCCAGTCCCAACTGTTAACTATCTCTTGCCCTACAGTCTGGCAAAACACATACAACATTGGGAAATATTATACATTACATTACACATCACAATTCACATGGGACATTACTTCCACATTGACGCAAAACATTATTCACATTACGGCAACGAGATTAATGTCTTCAGGAGGAAAACACGACCACTATATATATGTATAAATGTGTGTGTATGTATATATATATATATATATATATATATATATATATATATATATATATGTATGTGTGTATATATATATATATATATATATATATATATATATATATATATATATATATATATACACACATACATATATATATATATATATACACACACATATATATATATATATATATATATATATGTGTGTGTATATATATATATATATGTATATATATATATACACACACATACACATATACAGTATATAAACACATACATCATATACAGCCTGCACATACATAATATAGACATTACATGCATCGTATATACACTACAATATATATATATACACTATACATATACATGCCATATACAGTCAGGTCCAAAAGTGTTGGCCCCCTTGAAATTGTTACAGAAAATTATAACAATTACACATTTTGTTATACACATTTGTTTATTAGGACAATTTTAAGGGTGCCAATACTTTCGGACAATAACAAGTAGACATCTCCCTCTTACAAGTTTTCACTCTTAATTCATGGCCACAGCCATGCGGGTCCCGTTGTAAATTCTGGACCCCCGACAAGACTCTGGTTCCGGAAGTCTCTTGCTAGTCACAACCAACGTGGGTCCATAGTGAGGAAAAAATAGCGCCCAGTTTTGCTGAATGGGTTTCATGGCATGGATTACTACTGGGAACCTTATCATGCAATGTTATTGAATAATTAACTCCATCCATTATTGTCCATAAGGTGTTACCTCCTTGGTGGCCCTATGATTCTAATATTTAGCATTGACCTAGAAAGGTCCACTTGAAAAGCATAGCAGGGCGTGGAAACTTTTGAATGTCTATATTGTTAGAAGTGAAAAAGACACGGCCATAGGAAGGATGGGACTGAATCTGCGTCTGTAGGGACTGTGATGTGATACACCGGAATAACTTAGTAGATCGGGTCCCGAGGGAGAGGGTCCACAATGCATCAGATCCCCAAGAGTATATACTGATATGGCGGCTGACGCCTTTATCCATAGGCCTCTCTGCCAGACTTGTGAAATATTCAGGAGGTGAAATTTAACCGTGCTCTATTCACCCCATCCGCAGGTGTGATTCTAGAACATTCCTTGAAATGATTTACACAGGAGGACAGATTTGTCAGAAATGGTGCTAAGGAAGAGTGGAGAAATTGCCCATAGCAACCAGCAATGGCGTAGTGTAACTGACGCTCATAGGCCCCAATACAAAGCCCCCAACTATCACAAGTTTTCGATAGTATTTGTTTTCTCATAATAACCCCACCCCCCATGTTGCTCCCCTCCCCCCTGGGCTTCAGGACCCCAGGTGCTAGTTGACTGCATCCCCTGCACCCACCATAAGTACATCCCTGGCAACCAGATGCTATCTTCCAATCTAAAGTGAAAATAGCAGTGTTATTGTTGCTAAGGAGTGGAACGGAGTTGTCCATAGCAACCAACCATATTCCAACTTTCATTTTGAAATTCAAAATGGCTGCCCATAGCAACCAGTGACAATTGCTACTTCGCAGGAAACTGTTTCCAACGCAAAGTTGACTGACGCCCATAGCAACCAGTTTGACGTGTCTTAGGACAAACCTGAAAGAGTCACATTCACTTTTCTAGTGTCAAAACCTCTGGCCTAAGATTTTGGCAAGAAAAATGAAGTCAATAAATTGTCCCAGTTATTGCTTTTGTCTGTTCAAGATGGATGACACCCCATATGGCGGCCATTATAGTTGCTATTGAGATGATCACTCAGCTTGTTTGTAGGGTATTAGGAAGAGTGAAAGGTGGACGAGAATACAGTTGTCCCTCTCCCCCCCCCCATTATGTAGTAATGTCCCCCATACTGGGCTTCTTCCTGGTAAATATGTCCGCCATTCTGGTATATATGCCCCCCATTCTGGTATATATGTCCCCCATTCTAGCCCACATCCTGGTGTATATATGCCCCCCATCCTGGTATATATGTCAACCTTCCTGATATATATATGTCCCCCATCCTGGTATATATGTCCCCCATCCTAGCTTATATGCCTCCCATCCTGTTATACATGTCCCCATCCTAGTTTATATGCCCCCCCCATCCTGGTATATATGTCCCCCATTCTGGTATATATGTCCCCCATTCTGGTATATATGTCCCCCATTCTGGTATATATGTCCTCCATTCTGGTATATATGTCCCCCATTCTGGTATATATGTCCCCATCCTGGACCCCTCCTGGAATATACTGTCCCCCTCCTTATATCTACTGTTCCCCTCCTGGGGCCCTCGCAGGAGTCAGCTGGCGGTTGTGACCTCTGTGGCCATGATCGTTATGCCCCTGCCTAGAAGATCCATCATGGTCGTCATGGTTGCATCTATCCTTTAGTGGAGTTTTCCACTTTTTGGGACATTTTTTGTTTTTATTTTTTTTTTTTTTACTTAGAAGCATGTATTTGGAGTTAAAAATGAATTTTTAAATCGTGTCTCGTAAAAAAAATTGCACCATTTGTCTCTTACAGGCTTTTTGTTGCTCTGGACATTCAACTTTATTGTGGTTTGTGGCCATTAATCAACTCTGAAAGATAGATGCGTTACAAACTCAATGTCAAAACGAACTCGCTGATAGATTCTCTGTTGCCTCATTCTGCAGCCAGCAGTAGACCGAAGCTATAGAATGGAAATTGTGAAACATATTTAATGGAAAACCAATTGCAAAAACAATTTTTAGCCAAGTAAAATTAAAATTGTCCCCAAAGGTGGGCAACCCATTTAACCCTTTCGTTCTGGCTGTGCTATCCACACAATTATACTGTGCTGTATATGGAGAAGATGATATAATAATGGTCCCAGTACCGCAGTGGTGTCCAATTTTTAGGGAGCAGAGTATCCTCTGCTTAGTTGCGGTATAATTAGCGTGAAGCCAATTTTGGCGCGTAGCTCCACGTCGTACCCCGCTAACAATAGTTAGGAGCCATGTCTGCTCTTTTCTTTTTAGAAATATGCTGCGCAACATACCACAAATCTTCATCGCCGCCATACATCGGGTATTGTCATTACTACCTGCCCAGCACCGGCGAGGGATGGATTTCCGGCACCGGCCGCACCTGGGGGTCTCACTACTGTGTTATTTTTAAGATGTAATTCCCCCTTAATCCATAATCCTCCCATTATGTCATTTTCCCTGCGCCACAATGGTGGTTAAATCCTAATCACGCGTTTCGCATCCCGTATATTATAGTAATAGCTCTTCTATTTCCAGTGGTGACAACCCATTATTCGTAGAGAATAATAATGGACTGGTTGTCAGAGCCTCGCCTTCATTACACGGATCACTGTGTGGATATATATTTGTAGTTAAAGATTTTCTGTAACCCATGTCCCTCTAAAATGTTGCTTAAAGGGCACGTCCATCTATAGCGGGGGTCTAAAATGGCGTCTAGGGCCACTGCGATAAATCACAGCCCCCTATAGACCATGGCCCCACAGTCTACTATATACAGTTTTATGGCTACAAAGCTCCTCAATACACAATATGAAGGCCCCACAGCCCCCCATATACAGTATGACATCTCCACAGCTCCATATATAAAATGGCTCCACATTCCCCCTAAATACAGTATGATGGCAACAAAGCTCCACTATACACAATATAAAGGCTCCACAGCCCTCATATACAGTATGTTGTCCTCACAGCTCCCTATATACAATAGCCCTACAGCCCCCCTAGACACAGTAAGATGGCCACATAGATCTTCTATACATAATATGAAAACCCCACAGCCCCATATACAGTATGATGTCTCTGTGAAGCCCCACAGGTGTTGTGTCGGTGCATTACCTTCAGGGACTCCACTCGGCTGGATCTTGTCACAGGTAGGAAATCTTCTTCTTGTCGTGACGCCACTCTCAGATTTGCGGTCAGTGGGGACCGCCACTGCAGGTTGAGGGGCGCCTGGGGCTGATGGTGAGTGCAGTTAGTTGGAATAGCCTCCTGAGAGTGAGGCAAGCCCCAGGGCCCTGTGTAGGTGCGTAGTACCACAAGGCGCAGAATAACTCCACACAGGCAGAATGTCTTTCAGGGTTTTTACTCACTTCAGGTGGCAGGGTGAGTAGCCCGGGCGTAGCTGGGATGAACCAGGCGGGAACCAGGTGTCCTTCAGGCTGACTTGTGAGGGTGACTACCAACTCGCCTTCCTTAGCCCTTGGTGGTTTGGGGCAACCCCGACTTTTAGTCCCTATGGGGGTCACCCAGGGAAGTTGCTGAAGCCTCTCTCCCCTTCGTTTGCCGTGTGCTTGTTGCCTGGGCCAGATCACTCCAGCTGCTTGCCTCCTGTGAACTGTGGGCCCTAACTGTGGCTACGTGGCTGCGGCTTTTAGGTGTTGTGGTGTGGGCTTTGAGAGCCCCACACCGGCAGGTTTAGCAGGGAAAGGTGGATCTATCCCCGCTCCGGGATCTGCCGCCCGTTTGGGCCTGGTTCTCCCTAGCAGTCTCCTTACTTCCCACTCTGTGCTCTCTCTCTAGCTGGAGATGGGTTTCGGGTAGCCCTCCTAGTTGACCGTTCTCCCCCGTCGGTAGCCACTGCGCGGACGCTGTCAGACTCCAGCAGTCCAGGGGAAGGGGTCAGCTCTCTTCGGAGCTCCCTGGACTCTGCTCTGAACCGGCTCACATCTGGGACCTTCACTGCTGCTCCTGTCAGAGCTTCACTTTCCTGCTCCTCACTCCTCCACACTCTGCTGCAGACTGTTTACTCCTCCTTCTCTTTTCCCTTTTTGTGCCTGCCTACGCCACCTAGCAACCAGACTCTCTTACCACACCCCTTGAGTGGAGATGGAGGCTTTTGGCCCCCTCCACTATTCCAGTGGAGGTGAAGGCTTTTCCCCCTCCTGGGATCCCCAGGGGTCCTCTCATGGGTACATGTGTGAGACCTGATCACTATGCGCCTGTGTACCACACCCCGGTCAGCCTTCTGGATTACCTGTATTGTACTGTCCCCAGCATGGGTGCAGTACTCAGTGGTGCCTGACCAGGTCAGGGGCGCCACATCTCCACAGCTCCCAATAGTTATAATGGCCCCGCAGCCTACTATATAAAGTAAGATGGCCACCTAGCTCCTCTCTACATAATATGAAGACCCCCATAGCCCCCCCATATACAGTATGATGCACTACAGACCCTATATACAATATGATGGCCACATAGCTTATCTATACACAATATGAAGTCCCCACAGCCTCATTATACAGTATATTCCAAAAACTCCCTGTATACAGTATGATGTCCACATAGCTCCTCCACACACAATAGGAAGACTCTAGAGCCCCCTATATACAGTATAAAGTCCCACCAGATTTTCTATATGTATTATCATGGCTCCACAGCTCTACTGCACACAGTATGATGGCCCCACTGCTCCCCTACATACAGTATGTCCCCACAGTTCCCCTATATACAGTATGATGGCCCCACAGCTCCCCTACATATAGTATGCTGTACCCTCAGCTCACCTACACACAGTTATAGTATAATGATCCCACAGCTCTCCTATATATAGTATAATGTCCCCACAGCTTCCCTATATACAATATGATGGCCCAACAGCTTCCTTACATACAGTATGATGGCCCCACAGCTTCCTTACATACAGTATAATGTCCCCACAGCTCCCCTACATACAGTATGATGGCCCCACAGCTCCCCTATATACAGTATGGCGGCCCTTCAGCTCCCCTTTATATAGTGTGATGGCCCCACAGCTCCCATGCATACAGTATGATGGCCCCACCGCTCCCCTACATACATTATGATGGCCCCACAGCTCCCCTACATACAGTATGATGACTCCACAGCTTCCTTACATACAGTATGATGTCCCCACAGCTCCCTATATACAATATGGTGGCCCCAAAGCTTCCTTACATACACTATGATGTACCCACAGCTCCCCTACATACAGTATGATGGCCCCACAGCTCCCCTACATACAGTATGATGGCCCCACAGCTTCCGTACATACAGTATGATGGCCCCACAGCTCCCCTACATACAGTATGATGTCCCCACAGCTCCCTATATACAATGATGGCCCCAAAACTTCCTTACATACACTATGATGTACCCACAGCTCCCCTACATACAGTATGATGGCCCCACAGCTCCCCTACATACAGTATGATGGCCCCACAGCTTCCTTACATACAGTATGATGTCCCCACAGCTCCCTATATACAATGATGGCCCCAAAACTTCCTTACATACAGTTAGGTCCAGAAATATTTGGACAGTGACACAAGTTTTGTTATTTTAGCTGTTTACAAAAACATGTTCAGAAATACAATTATATATATAATATGGGCTGAAAGTGCACACTCCCAGCTGCAATATGAGAGTTTTCACATCCAAATCGGAAAAAGGGTTTAGGAATCATAGCTCTGTAATGCATAGCCTCCTCTTTTTCAAGGGACCAAAAGTAATTGGACAAGGGACTCTAAGGGCTGCAATTAACTCTGAAGGCGTCTCCCTCGTTAACCTGTAATCCAATGAAGTAGTTAAAAGGTCTGGGGTTGATTACAGGTGTGTGGTTTTGCATTTGGAAGTTGTTGCTGTGACCAGACAACATGCGGTCTAAGGAACTCTCAATTGAGGTGAAGCAGAACATCCTGAGGCTGAAAAAAAGAAAAAATCCATCAGAGAGATAGCAGACATGCTTGGAGTAGCAAAATCAAATGGGAAGAAAAAAGTTTGGAGAAGAAAGGGAACGGCACATGATCCAAGGCACACCACATCCTCTGTAAAACATGGTGGAGGCAACGTGATGGCATGGGCATGCATGGCTTTCAATGGCACTGGGTCACTTGTGTTTATTGATGACATAACAGCAGACAAGAGTAGCCGGATGAATTCTGAAGTGTACCGGGATATACTTTCAGCCCAGATTCAGCCAAATGCCGCAAAGTTGATCGGACGGCGCTTCATAGTACAGATGGACAGTGACCCCAAGCATACAGCCAAAGCTACCCAGGAGTTCATGAGTGCAAAAAAGTGGAACATTCTGCAATGGCCAAGTCAATCACCAGATCTTAACCCGATTGAGCATGCATTTCACTTGCTCAAATCCAGACTTAAGACGGAAAGACCCACAAACAAGCAAGACCTGAAGGCTGCGGCTGTAAAGGCCTGGCAAAGCATTAAGAAGGAGGAAACCCAGCGTTTGGTGATGTCCATGGGTTCCAGACTTAAGGCAGTGATTGCCTCCAAAGGATTCGCAACAAAATATTGAAAATAAAAATATTTTGTTTGGGTTTGGTTTATTTGTCCAATTACTTTTGACCTCCTAAAATGTGGAGTGTTTGTAAAGAAATGTGACAATTCCTACAATTTCTATCAGATATTTTTGTTCAAACCTTCAAATTAAACGTTACAATCTGCACTTGAATTCTGTTGTAGAGGTTTCATTTCAAATCCAATGTGGTGGAATGCAGAGCCCAACTCGCGAAAATTGTGTCACTGTCCAAAGATTTCTGGACCTAACTGTACACTATGATGTACCCACAGCTCCCCTACATACAGTATAACAGCCCCACAGCTTTCCAACATACAGTATGATGGCCTCACAGCTCCCCTACATACTGTATGATGGCCCCACAGCTCCCCTACATACAGTATGATGGCCTCACAGCTCCCCTACATACAGTATGATGGCCCCACAGCTTCCGTACATACAGTATGATGGCCCCACAGCTCCCCTACATACAGTATGATGACTCCACAGCTTCCTTACATACAGTATGATGGCCCCACAGCTCCCCTACATACAGTATGATGGCCCCACAGCTCCCCTACATACAGTATGATGGCCCTATAGCTCCCCTACATACAGTATGACAGCCCCACAGCTCCCAATATACAATATGATGGCCCCACAGCTCCCCTACATACAGTATGATGGCCCCACAGCTCCCCTATATACAGTATGATGGCCCCACAGCTCCCTATATACAATATGATGGCCCCACAGCTTCCTTACATACACTATGATGTACCCACAGCTCCCCTACATACAGTATGCTTGCCACAAAGCTCCCCCACATACAGTATGATGTCCCCACAGCTCCCCTACAAACAGTGTGATAGACAATTGCTCTTCTACCTACAGTATCTTGTCACCTCAGCTCTCTAAATGGTCACCGCTAGTTCAAACAATGCTTTCTTTGATGCTAGAAGTAGGGGCCGTTTTGCACCATGGACAACGCATGGGGAGACTGCGATCTGGACAGCTTTAGCTCAGCACTTACAAGCTCTATAGCACATAGGCTCTGTGCTCCTTGCCTAGGAGATCGGTTACTCTTTATAGACTACTCTTCGTTGCCTAGGGTAACCAGCCACCTCTGCAAACAATCGAAATTGAAGAATTCTTGGGAACGGAGATGGTTTTTAATGAGCAGTAAATTGCAATGTTGCTTCTTTTTACAAACACTTTGGAATTTTACCAATTAAGGAACTAAAGAATAACTGTTTAAGGAGTAAGGGGTCTTAGTGGGCGCATTATGGCCATGACCACTCATGAAGACTACAGTGGTGGGTCATTGGCATGGGTGTGTAAATTCGGCCTTATGGCCCCATTACTCGCTCAGCCCAAAAGTGGTGCATCTCTCGGCGCGGTGAGACATATGGCTTCCCGCAGCGCCAGCCATAAATATGTTTGGAATGAGACACTTTTAATGAGCGTTGCTTTTATTACCCGCCATAGCCACCTCGACAGTCAGGTTTGATGAATGGAGCGAATGGCGTGTATGTTCCCCTGCAGACTGTACAAATCCTCGTCTGTTTGTATCCGTGTGCGTCGGCTGATTAAGATGTTTTGTGGGCACCAGGAGGGTAGCGCCGAGCCTTCTAATTTTCCCTAATTATGTGGAAGGTGATCCGCTGCTGCATTATTAACCCCCCTTAGCGGGTCCGGTCACGGGCATCGATATGAGGGGATTACGCGGTAGGATTTTGGCCTTTTTAATAGGACACATAATGCTCGCCGGATCTCGGCTGTCACTATTTTTTTTTATTTTATATTTTTTTGTTGTTTAGGGTCGAGTAAGACTTCGGCCTAAATCTCCCGGCTAATGATCTGTGTCTGTGTAAAGACCTTGGTTAACAAGCGCCTTCCGACTGACGAGCAGAAAACCTCACAAATGTCAAAGAATCTCGGCGCATTGATGCTTCGTTATTTAGGGAGCCGCGTCCCTTTCTTCACCGTCGTCTCGAGCCTCCCGGGATAATTCCTCGCCTCCGTCTCCGAATGTCACGCTCCGCCCGACCTTCTTCTTCTTCTTCTTCTTTTTTTTTTTTTTCCCTCACCCTCTATATCTTGTGTCTCCTCCGTCAGCCTCATTTCTTTGTGTAGGGTTTATTTTCACACTATGTAAAATATGGCGTCTTGAGTATTTTTCTTATGTTTTTTTATTTGTTTTTATGTCTTGCAGCGTTCTCTCAGGAGGTCCAGGCTGAAAACGTGACGGTGGTAGAAGGTGGGACGGCGGAGATCAGCTGCCGGCTTCACCAGTACGATGGATCCATCGTGGTCATCCAGAATCCTTCCCGTCAGACGCTCTTCTTCAACGGCACACGTGGTGGGTAGGAATTAAGTAGACCACCACAGCCCTGGTGGTCCCAGACACCTTGCTTTTTTCCATCATCCTTACCTTCCTTCAATACCTATCTTTAGAACTCTTCTGTGCCTATTTGTGACCACATCAAAGTTGAGCTCAACTGTGATGTGGATGTGGTCTATGGTTTATTAATATGTATATGTCCCCCCATCCTGGTATATATGTCCCCCCATCCTGGTATATATGTCCCCCCATCCTGGTATGTATGTCCCCCATCCTGGTATATATGTCCGGCCATCCTGGTATATATGTCCCCCCCCATCCTGGTATATATGTCCCCCCCCATCCTGGTATATATGTCCCCCCCCCATCCTGGTATGTATGTCCCCCATCCTGGTATGTATGTCCCCCATCCTGGTATGTATGTCCCGCATCCTGGTATGTATGTCCCCCATCCTGGTATGTATGTCCCCTATCCTGGTATATATGTCTCCATCCTGAGCCTCTCCTAGTATATGCTGTCCCCCCCCCCCGGTGTCTACTGTAACCCTACTAGGGCCCTCAAAGGAGCCACAGTTTGGCACAGAAGAGTTCCAAAGTTGAGCTCAACTTTGATGTGGCCTGAAGTCATTAATCACCAAAAAAAAACATTAAGTAGAGCGGCATAGCCCTGGTGGTCCCAGACACCTTGTTTGTTTTTACTCATCATCCTTGGCTTCCTTCAGTACCTACCTTTAGAACTCATCTGTGCCAATTTGTGACCACATCAAAGTTGAGCTCAACTTTGATGTGGTCTGTGGTTATTAATCACCAAAGAAGACCTTAAGTAGTGCAGCAAAGCCCTGGTGGTCCCAAACACCTTGCCTTTTTTCCGTTGTCCTTGGCTTCCTTCAATACCTATCTTTGGAACTCTACTGTGCCAATTTGTGACCACATCAAAGATAGGTATTGAAGGAAGCTAAGGACAACGGAAAAAAGGCAAAAGGTATTTCGGACCACGAGGGCTGTGCTGCTCTACTACTTAAGGTCTTCTTTGGTGATTAATAACCACAGACCACATCAAAGATGAACTCAACATTGATGTGGTCACAAATTGGCACATAAGAGTTCCAAAGTTGAACCCAACTTTTATGTAGTCTGTGGTTATTAATCACCAAAAAAGACCTTTAAGTAGAGCGGCACAGCCCTGGTGGTCCCAGACACCTTGTTTTTATCCGTTGCCCTTGTCTTCCTTCAGTACCTATCTTTAGAACTCGTCTGTGCCTCTTTGTGACCATATCACAGTTGAATTCAACTTTGATGTAGTCTGTGCTCCTTAATCACCAAAAAAGACAACATAAATCTTGCAAACGCTGAACGAGCTCACTGATGTATTCTCTGTTAACTCATTCTGCAGTTAGCAATGTGCGTGGAACCAAAAAGTGCAAAATCTTTAGTGGAAAACAAATGCAAAAATTATTTTTAGACCAAAATGATGAAGAAATAAAGCATATCGAGACCTTCAGGGACAATTTTTTAACAGTACGGACTGGATTTGTGCCTCTGTTTAGCTCTGGCTGTTGCCTATGCAACTATTCCACTTGCCGTCTCTGCACGCTTCCTTAAAGGGGATATCCGAGGCCCAGAAATGACCTTGTGGAAAACTTGTCGAGCTGACGCTGCCTTTAAAAAGAACATTTCTATTCACTGACAGCAAGCGGAGATGAAACAGCGCAAACTAAACAATTTAAATCCTTTGCGTTTACAAAAAAAACATGACCGATATCTGAAAATTTCGAGTTCACTTTCAGTATATGGAGTACAGATGTAGCAAAAGTTATCATGACTCTCATGTTGATAACAGCACAAAATAAACACAAAAAAAGCCTATAAACCCATGACCAATATATGAAAATTCCCAGTTCCTTTTATATATATATATATATATATATATATATATATATATATATATATATATATATATATATATATATATATATATATGAGTACAGATGTAGCAAAAGTTAGCATGACTCTCCTCTTGATAACTGCGCAAACTAAACAGTTGAGTTTGAAAAAAAAAAAGCCTATAAACCCAGAACCGATATATGAAAATTCCTAGCAGTTGGTTTTCAATATATGGAGCACAGACATAGCATGACACTCATCTTAATAACTCTACACAGGTGTTTCTCCCACTCGATAACTCCACATTGTTCTTGCCATTGACCGATATCAAGTTATTTTGAGTTTACAAAAAAAGTCTATAAACCCACGACCGATATATGAAAATTCCAAGTTCCTTTTCAATATATGAAGCACAGATGTAGCAAAAGTTAGCATGACACTCATCTTGGTAACGGCACAAACTAAATAGTTTAAGAACCTTTGCTTCTACAAAAAAAAGCCTATAAACCCACTACCAATGTATGAATATTCCCAGTTCCTATACAATATATGGAGTACAGATGTAGCAAAAGTTAGCATGACTCTACTCTTAACTCTACACAGGTTTTTCTCTCGCTCGATAACTCCGCATTGTTCTTGCCATTTACCGATATCAAGTTATTTTGAGTTTACAAAAAAAGAGCCTATAAACCCACGACCGATATATGAAAATTCCCAGTTTCTTTTCAATATATGCAGTACAGATGTAGCAAAAGTTAGCATGACTCTCCCCTTGATATCGACACAAACTAAGCAGTTTAAGAACCTTCGAGTTTACAAGAAAAAGCCTAGAAACCCACAACTGATATATGAATATTCCCAGTTCCTTTACAATGTATGGAGTACAGATGTAGCAAAAGTTAGCATGACACTCATCTTGATGACAACACAAACTAAACTGTTTAGGAACCTTTGAGTTTACAAAAAAAAAGCATATAAACCCACAACCGATTATATGAATATTCCCAGTTCCTTTTCAATATTTGGAGAACAGATGTAGCAAAAGTTAGTATGACTCTCGTCTTGCAAACAGTGCAAACTAAACTGTTTAAGAACCTTTGATTTTACAAAAAAAAGCCTATAAACCCATGACTGATATATGGAAATTTCCATTTCCATTTATCAGTCATGGGTCTATAGGCTTTTTTAGGAAAATCAAAAGGTTCTTAAACTGTTTAGTTTGTGCTGTTATCAAGAGGAGAATCATGCTAACTTTTGCTACATCTGTACTATATATATATATATATATATATATATATATAAAAATGGAGTACAGATGTAGCAAAAGTTAGCATGACTCTCCTCTTGATAACAGCAGCACAAACTCAACAGTTTAAGAACCTTTTGATTTTCCTAAAAAAGCCTATAGACCCACGACCAATGTATCAAAATTCCAAGTTCTTTTTCAATATATGGAGCACAGATGTAGCAAAAGTTAGCATGACTCTCATCTTGATAACTCCTCTACACAGGTCTCGATAACTCAACATTGTGCAAGCAATTGACCGATGTCAAGTAAGGTGTCAAATTACCTCTTTTCTTCTTGTGATAGATAACATAGAAACAGGCAGAGACAAGCTAACCTTTGCTACATCTGTAGTACCAACTTTCACCTATTTGAAGAATGGAGTTAAATCAGAAAAGTGGCAACTTCTTTTGTTAGCCGTATTCCCGCGCCCCTTACCTTTGCCAATGCATTACCCAGGAGGGGTGACTATTGGCCCAGGAAGAAGGGGGGAAAAACAAGGGGCAAGAAGGAAGAATGTGATAATTTCTGGAAAAAAAATCTATTTTATTAATCTGGGAAACATTGATGTGAATATCAGTCCTAAACTGAGTTGCCCTTTAAATGAGAAATTTTAGATGGGGGTTAAAGTGGGACTACAAGTCTCAGCAGAACATATTGGGTTGTGGGTAGCGGTATATTATGGAGTCTGCGATAATGTCGCCCCTGATTCCATATTCTTGGCAGGTTGCTCGGTATTTCCTTTATATATGCCGATGTAGAAGATTCAGGGACCTATTAATTCCGGTGTCACCGCTCCATTACTGTCGGCTGGAATTAAAGTCTCCCTGCGTCTGGGTACAGGAGGAGACGCTGGTAGACGAGGGGAGGTTAAACGCTGCCGTTTACCATAATGATACCCCCTCCTCTTCGGGGATTCAGGCTAATTCTAATCCACTTCTAATTTTATCCCGACATCTGCAGTTTGCATTCAGTAGCTGTAACTTCAGCAGAAAAAAAAAAGAGGAGGAGGGAGGGGTCGGATTTGGGGGAAAAAAAAGAAAAAAAGCTTCCTCTGTAGATAATTAGATATTTCTGCAGCCAGAGGAAGCAAAAATTTGATATTTTGTCATTTTCGCCCATATAATACCGCCACATAGTGCCAAGATAATACTACCGTACACTGTTTAAGTAATATAGAGTGGTTTACAATGTTCTCATGGTCTCCTAGTAAATAGGGATGTAGTTAGGAGGGATGGGCTGGCCAGGATTTAAACAGTGTACAGTAGTATTATCTTGGATTTTCTTGCCTCTTCAGCCCATATAATACCTCCACATAGTGCTAAGATAATACTACCATACACTGTTTAAAAATACAGAGAGGCTTATGATGTTCTCATGGTCTCCTAGTAAACGGGGATGTAGTTAGGAGGGATGGACTGGCCAGGATTGAAACAGTGTACAGTAGTATTATCTTGGGTTTTCTTGCCTTTTCAGCCCAAACAATACCGCCACATAGTGCCAAAATAATACTACCATACACTGTTTAAATAATACAGAGTGGGTTACGATGTTCTCATGACCTCCTAGTAAACAGGGATGTAGTTAGGAGGGGTGGGCTGGCCAGGATTTAAAACTGTGTACAGTAGTAGTATCTTGGCACTATATGGCGGTATTATATGGACTGAACTGGCAAGAAAAGCCATCTTCCAACTATTAGAAGGTGCTCATTATTATTAATCCCTAGCCCTGGTCCCTAAGGCTTAATTCAGATGTCCGTGTATCACGTTTGTCATTTCGGTCCATATGATACCGCCAGACATTGCCAAGATAATACTACCATACACTGTTTAAATAATACAGGGTTGTTTACGATGTTCTGATGGCTTCCTAGTAAATGAGTATGTGGTTAGGAGAAGTGGGCTGGTCAGCATTTAAACGGTGTACAGTAGTATTATCTTGGCACTATATGGCGGTATTGTATGGACTGAAATGGCAAGAAAAGCCATCTTCCAACTATTAGAAGGTACTCATTATTATTATTATTATTATTATTATTAATCCCTAGCCCTGGTCCATAAGGCTGAATTCAGACATCCGTTTAACATTTTTATCATTTTGCTCCATATAATACTGCCACATTGTGCCAAGATAATACTACCGTATACTGTTTAAATGATACAGAATGGTTTACGATGTTCTCATGGCCTCCTAGTAAACAGGGATGTAGTTAGGAGGGATGGGCTGGCCAGTATTTAAACAGTGTACAGTAGTATTAGCTTGGGTTTTCTTGTCTTTTCAGCCCATATAATACCGCCACATAGTGCCACGATAATACTACCGTACACTGTTTAAATAATGCAGAGAGGTTTACGATGTTCTCATGGTTTCCTAGTAAACGGGTATGTAGTTAGGAGGGATGGGCTGAACATGATTTAAGCGGTTTACAGTAGTATTATTTTGGCACCATATGACGGTATTATATGGACTGAAATGGCAAGAAAAGCCATCTTCAAACTATTAGAAGGTACTCAATAATATTAGTCCCTAGCCCTGGTCCCAAAGGCTGATTTCAGACATCCATGTATCATTTTTGTAATTTCAGTCCATATAATACTGCCACATAGTGCCAAGATAATACTACCGTACACTGTTTAAATAATACAGAGTGGATTATGATGTTCTCATGACCTCCTAGTAAACAGGGGTGTAGGTAGGAGAAGTGGGCTGGCCAGGATATAAACAGTATACAGTAGTATTATCTTAGTACTCTATGGCGGTACTATATGGACAGAAATGGCAAGAAAAGCCATATTCAAACTATTGGAAGGTACTCAATATTATTATTATTATTATTATTCCCTAGCCCTGGTCCATAAATCTGAATTCAGATGTCAGTGTATCATTTTTGTCATTTAGGTCCATATAATACCGCTACATAGTGCAAAGATAATATTACTGTACACTGTTTAAATAATGCAGAGAGGTTTATGATGTTCTCATGGCCTCCTAGTAAATGGGGGTGTAGTTAACAGAGGTTGGCTGGCCAGGAATTAGACGGTGTACATTAGTATTATCATGGCACTATATGGCGGTATTATATGGACTGAAATGGCAAGAAAAGCCATCTTCAAACTATTAGAAGGTACTCCTTATTAATCCCTAGCCCTGATCCCTGAGGCTGAATTCAGACATTTATCATTTTTGTCATTTTGGTCCATATAATACCGCCACATATTGCCAAGATTATACTACCGTACACTGTTTAAATAATGCAGAGAGGTTTATGACGTTCTCATGGCCTCCTAGTTTTTTTCCCAGACCGGACGGACGTCTGAATTCAGTACAATTATCTTACAAATTATCCCATGCATGCCATCTGTATAAGAGACAGTCTTCACCATCTTTCTGACTTTCTGTTTGTGAACTAGGAGGCCCAGGATGAGCAGTATAGCAGGAGATGTATATCTGGACAGCTGGGTAACCAATTCTGAGCGATGTTATGGCAGCTCGTAGTGGTTGTCACCCTGCGAAAGGAGAGCGTTGTACAGCATGCCTTAAAGGGGCTGTCCAGGGGTGCAACTATGATAGGCACAGGGGCTGCACACGGGCCCTGGAGCCTTGGAGGTCCCAAAAATCCTCTGTCTGGAGAGATAGTGGTGGTCACACATGCTCACTACTGCTCCAGTCCGATGGTGGAGTTTGGGTTTCAAGGTCAGTGGGAATCCCAAATGCCAGACCACCAGGGATAAGGAACAAATGTTATTTATAGGACAGTGGAGTAACTTGGGCCACATGGGCCCCAACTGGGCGCCCAATTATTAGGTGCCCAGTTGGGGCCCAATTTACTCTACTGAGCTATAAATAACATTTGTTCCTTACCCACACCTTGTCCCTGGTGGTCCGGCTGTTGGGATTCCCACTGATCTTGAAACCCAAAGTCCCCTGTGGGACTGGAGCAGTAGTGAGCATGTGTGACCACCACTACCTCTCTAGACCAAAGATTTTAGGGACCCCCTAGGCTCCAGGGCCCGTGTGCAAGTGTAGCCCCTGCACCTATCATAGTTGCATCTCTGGACAGCCTTACCTTGTCCCTGGTGGTCCGGCTGTTGAGATTTCCACTGATCTTGAAACCCAAAGACCCCTGTGGGGCTGGAGCAGTAGTGAGCATGTTTGACCACCACTTCTATAGACCAGGAATGGTTGTGTAAGGGTCTCCTGGTCCGAAGTGTTTCCTCACAACCATAAACACTGGTGTGATGGGTTCCTCAGGTGTGCACGTGACTATGGCCTCTCCGGAAACTTTCCTCTATGGCCACAGGAACCCTGAAATTTCAATATAGATCAGGAAGGAGGGAGTCTGCCTTCAAAAATGGGCTCAATTTAATGGTGGAACTTGATGGAACTACGTGATGTGGTCATTACATCTTCTGTTTCCTCACATATGGTGGCACAGATCAATTGGATTATACAGCTTGGTCCCTCTATCTCTCCTTCCCCACTAAAGAGCTGGACCATGCCCCGTATTCCTTCCCTAACACTTCCATGTTTGGCCTACACGTCGCTTCTGCCCCCTCTTTCTCCTGTGCCGTCTCAGGGTCCCCACTAACCAGAACTTCTGACTCTGAACCTATGACTTCCATGTTTGGCCTACACGTCGCTTCTGCCCCCTCTTTCTCTTGTGCCGTCTCAGGGTCCCCACTAACCAGAACTTCTCACTCTGAACCTATGATTTCCATGTTTGGCCTACACGTCACTTCTGCCCCCTCTTCTCTTGTGCTGTCTCAGGGTCCCCGCTAACCAGAACCTCGGTCTCTGAACCTATGATTTCCATGTTTGGCCTACATGTCGCTTCTGCCCTTTCTTTGTCCTGTGATGTCTCAGGGTCCCCACTAACCAGAACTTCCGTCTCTAGGCCAATCATGGAAGTCATAGGTTTAGAGACGAAAGTTCTGGTTACTGGGGACCCTGAGACATCACAGGAGAAAGAGGGGCAGAAGCGATGTTTAGGCCAATCATGGAAGTCATAGGTTTAAACATCGCTTCTGCCTCCTCTTTCTCCTGTACTGTCTCAGGGTCCCCACTAACCAGAACTTCCATCTCTGAACCTATGACTTCCATGTTTGGCCTACATGTCACTTCTGGTCTCTCTTCTCTTGTGCCATCTCAGGTGGTTGGCCCCACCCACCGAGGAGTTCACAGGCCTGGAGGCGGGAAAAGGAAGACAGATCAGTTGAGGAGGTGAAAGTGAGAGGAGTAAAAGGTCTGCGTGTGCCTGGGTAGGAGCCCAGGCACTGACAGCAAGGTTGGCAGACGGTGGTGGCCGTCTGCAGGAGTTAGTGGAACTCTGTGGAACCATAGACCGGGGTTGGGCGGTGGCCCACCGGTACCGAACCGGGGAGCGGAGTGAAGCTAAGCACACACAGGCAGGGACATCAGACCCCGACCAGGCTTGGAGCCGCCGTCAATAGTCAAATCCGAGTGTGACAGGAACCCCAGGGGTTTCCCAACAACCAAGTCCCGACAGAAGGCAAAAGCTCACACCGTGAGGATATACAGCCACCGCCACAGGCTAGAGATCCAAGGGCCAGCGCCTGCGGAAAAAACGGGCTCCCACGGCACCTATACGCCGGAGAGCGGACTACCGGTGGGCAACCACAGGAGTCAGAACATTCTAAAAGGTGCAGGGAAAGACAGCCGCCATCAGCCGTCCGGGGAGAGCACAACAACAACGCTGCAGCCGGCTGCCTGACCCGTCCATCCGGCCGTTTTGGTTTACCAGAGACTCTATCAGTGATTGTCTGAGTGAGTACACCAGTGCCGTCCGTCACCGCGCCGCGCTGTCCCTGCAACCCTCTTTTCACTCCTCTTTTCACTCACGGGTGAGGAGCGCTGCTCGAGTCCCAGGGTCCGGCCCACCGATCGAGCCACCGAGCAGCAGCAGCAGAAGCCCCGGACCCGAGCGTGGCGAGCGCGTCCCCTCCGCCCGCGACATCCCCACTAACCAGAACTTCCATCTCTGAACCTATGACTTCCATGTTTGGCCTCCATGTCACTTCTGGCCCCTCTTCTCTTGAGCCATCTCAGGGTCCCCACTACCCAGAACTTCCATCTCTGAACCTATGACTTCCATGTTTGGCCTCCATGTCACTTCTGGCCCCTCTTCTCTTGTGCCATCTCAGGGTCCCCACTACCCAGAACTTCCATCTCTGAACCTATGACTTCCAAACATGTTTGGCTGGCCCCTCTTCTCTTGTGCCATCTCAGGGTCCCCACTAACCAGAACTTCCGTCTCTGAACCTATGACTTCCATGTTTGGCCTACATGTCACTTCTGGCCCCTCTTCTCTTGTGCTGTCTCAGGGTCCCCACTAACCAGAACTTCCGTCTCTGAACCTATGACTTCCACGTTTGGCCTACATGTCGTTTCTGCCTCCTCTTTTTCCTGTACTGTCTCAAGGTCCCCATTAACCAGAACCTCCATCTCTGGACCTCTGAAGCTAAATCTGATATTAATATTCTATTTGGCCATTTTAATGTCTCGGTGTTTCTTCTGCTCTCTGTTTTCAGCCTTAAAAGACGAGCGGTTTCAGTTGGTGGAGTTCACACCCAAACTGGTGAAGATCCATCTGTCCAATGCGAAACTGGAGGATGAAGGAGGTTACTTCTGCCAGCTGTATACGGAGGATACGCACCACCAGATCGCCACGCTCACAGTGCTGGGTAAATATCTGAAGCCGAGCTCCGACCTCAAAACTTCTTCCACGCCGGTCTCCTCCAGAGCTGCATTCAGAATTCTGCTAGCCGCACTAACACTATATTGCACTAATGTGCTGGACTAGATGAGAAATCTTCACTCTGTCATAGTGGGAACCATTATCCAGGTAGCCTTGCGATCTCGCTCATTAATGGGGTCTTCTTCTTGTAGTTCCTCCAGAAAACCCAGTGGTGGAAGTAAAGGAGCAGGCGGTCGAAGGAGGACAAGTGGAGCTGATCTGCTCCGCGCCCAGGACGAAGCCTGAAGCCACGCTGAGGTGGTACCGGGACCGCAGGGAACTTAAAGGTGAGACCCCAGAGGAGCCAGCGCACGCTCAGCTCTGCTATGTGTGGCTGTGGTAAGGGTATGACATCCCGGGGGACGGGTCTATGTAGGGTAAGTGGTGGATGTATTATTTATGGGACTGTTCTGTTATCATGTGTCACTCGCTTTCATAGATGTAACACCGCAGGGCTGAGCCAACGTATCATGTGTGATCCATGAAACACTGCCGCAAAGAGACTCGGGTATCTAAGCTAGTGTATCTAAGCCAATCATGTCTAATAATATCTGCTGAACTGCTGTATCTAAACTTATGTGCGATACTGTTTAAGAGTACCAATCTCTACAGAATGTTAGAGGCTTTTATACTCCGGCCCAGCAGGACTGTGATCCTGGTGTCTGTGTGTAATTTGATGCGTTACACTTCTGTGCAGTATGCTGCATGTTTTTGTATTTTCCTTATTGGTTGATAGCGGCGCTATAATGTGGCCTCTGTGATGGCGGTTATATGGCGTTTGTATGTGGCCCCGGACAGCAGCCGTGTGATTGCTTGTGGCAGGAAGACTGGGAATGGGAATCGGTGTATCAACTCATATAGTCTCTGTGTAGAGTGTGTGTGGCGTCGCCTGTAGAGTGTGTGTGGCGTCGCCTGTAGAGTGTGTGTGGCATCGCCTGTAGAGTGTGTGTGGCGTCGCCTGTAGAGTGTGTGTGGCGTCGCCTGTAGAGTGTGTGTGGCGTTGCCTGTAGAGTGTGTGTGGCGTCGCCTGTAGAGTGTGTGTGGCGTCGCCTGTAGAGTGTGTGTGGCGTCGCCTGTAGAGTGTGTGTGGCGTCGCCTGTAGAGTGTGTGTGGCGTCGCCTGTAGAGTGTGTGTGGCGTCGCCTGTAGAGTGCGTGTGGCGTCGCCTGTAGAGTGCGTGTGGCGTCGCCTGTAGAGTGCGTGTGGCGTCGCCTGTAGAGTGCGTGTGGCGTCGCCTGTAGAGTGTGACTGGCGTCGCCTGTAGAGTGTGACTGCGTGGCGTCGTGTATGTAGACCATGTGTTGTGTGTGTACAACGTGTTGCGTGCATGTGTGTGTGGAGCACTTCTTGGTGTGTTTCGTAGTGTTGTGTGTGTGTATAGTGCGTGTGCTGTGTATGTTTGTAGAGCGTGTTGCATTGTGTGTGTAGCGAGTATGCTGTGTGTGTAGAGTATGTGTTGTGTGTGTGTGACATTGTGTGTAGAGCGTGTGTTGTGCTGTGTTGCGTTTGTGTGTTGCGGTGTGTTGGGTGTGTTGCGGTGTGTGACATTGTGTGTAGGGCTTGTTTCCGTTTTCTTCTGTGCACAGCCTGTGCTCGCTGTATAGAGTCTGCTGTGCTCAGCATTTCCTCCGCTTTCTGCCATCTTTTCCCTCCTTCGTTGCGGTAACAATGTGTGAAGTTGTGTGCGGCGCGGACGACCCGCGCTCTGCCTGTGATAAGAATTGTATCCGGAGCTCATTGTGGCGGCCGGCTGATTGAAGCTGCAGAAAAGCGCAGACAGGAATCCAGAGAGGTGCCGCAGATAAGACGCCGGCGGGATGAGCGGAGCGCGGCCACTGCGGCTGTAAATGGGGAGATATATGGGGCGTCTGCTCCGCCGCGATAGGGGAGCGCGATAATGAAGGCCTAGATGCAGGAGGCAGATTACAGCGAAACCACTCACTCCACAATCTCCAGATTACCAAACACATGGCATGATCGGTGCCAGGGAGAAGCCACGAAGGCACGGCCCCGGAGCTTCACTGCTCCAGGATGAATGCGAAACGCGCGGCGGGACATCTCAGGCAGTCGCCAAAATCCAACATCTCATGGTGATGATATTCATAACTAAGATATGAAAGCTTAAAAGTAGAAATAGAAAAAGGAAACTTAAAGGTTCTTTCTGCCCTATATGCCTTGTTCATGCCTCCCGATCTGTAGTGCCCTCTATAGGCAGGGAAGCATATAGCAACCCACCCCGTATGAGGCCAATCCCTCGGCTTAAGGCCGGAAAAGCCGTAAACCAGCATGGAGCATCGGTGGCAACGGAGTAGCCTAGGACTGGGAAATATAATCTGTTTTATTATTTTATCTCATCCCCTGTGGCTGGGCGCCATAGGAAAATACTATGTAACTATTCAGCCTGCAATCCCTTGTAGTAAAGTCCTCTTAGAGCAGGGATGGGGAACCTTTTTTCTGCTGGGAGCCATTTGGAGATTTCTACCAACCTTCAGGGGCTACAGAAAATTATTAACTTGAAAAGGACCTGCTATATTTGGTGCTGGGGACTTATACATCACATTAGGGTCTGGGGCATATACATCACAGTAGACACTGTGGGTATATACATCACAGGAGGGTCTGGGGCATATCCATTCCAGCCCAGCCCCTCCATTTCAGGAGGGGCTGGAGCATATACAATTCAGGAGGGTCTGGGGCATATCCATTTCAGGAGGGGCTGGGGCATATTCATTTCAGGAGGGTCTGGGGCATATCCATTTCAGGAGGGGCTGGGGCATATCCATTTCAGGAGGGGATGGGGCATATCCATTTCAGGAGGGGCTGGGGCATATCCATTTCAGGAGCGGCTGGGGCATATACATCACAGGAGAGGCTGGAGCATATCCAATTCAGGAGGGGCTGGGGCTTATACATCACAGGAGGGGCTGGGGCATATACATCACAGGAGGGGCTGGGGGCATACACATCCCTGGAGGAGCTGGGGGCATACACATCCCTGGAGGAGCTGGGGGCATACACATCCCTGGAGGAGCTGGGGGCATACACATCACCGGAGGAGCTGGGGGCATATACATCACCGGAGGAGATGGGGGCATACACATTACAGGAGGAGCTGGGGGCATACACATCACAGGAGGAGCTGGGGGCATACACATTACAGGAGGAGCTGGGGGCATACACATCACAGGAGGAGCTGGGGGCATATACTTCACAGGAAGGGCTGGGGGCATACACCTCACAGGAGGAGCTAGGATCTAATGATATGAGCAGGCAGTGTTCACTAGTAAATACTGCATACATGTCCTTACTGCGCACGGCCGTAGGCCTGAGCATGGCGGTCACTGGGCATCTGCCCAGGAGGCGCAGAAAAGATCTTCACAGGCCGCATGATTTTAAAGGGACTGAATATAAATAAAAACTCTATAAACCTTGTTGGTATTATACCTTTTTGGGGTTTTTTTCACTCTTTCACAGCACTGGGAATTTTTTTCCAAGTTTTCCAGCACCTATGTGGTCATACCATGGAAAATTGATGGCTTTTGAAATCAATAACTAAAGTGTAAAAATGGGAAAATTGGTAATGGAGGGGTTAACACCTTGTTCTATCACATAAATCTGCAGATTAAATATTTAAGGAGAGATGCTTCTACTGAATGTCGTATGCACAGATCACACGTGGGGAGATACATAGCACTGCGCAAATGTTTCTGGCAGGCGTGGAAAAAAGGCTGCAAGAGAAGAAAGCTTCCTAAAATAGAAGTGATAATAGTTTATTTTTATCAATTTCAATTAACAAAATTCCAAGTAAATGATCAAAAGAGTAGTCTAATTCCAATCAATATCTGGTGACCGCCCGTCGCCTCCCTCCCCAATTCTCCATGACCGTCCCCTGTCTTCATCACTTTTTCTCGTCACTTGCTCACAGTTTTTGAAGGATTTCAGCAGGAGATTGTTCCAACATCTTGGAGACCTGTCCCCTGATCTTCTGTGTATGAGGTTTCTGTGGAGCCTTCTCTCTCTTGATTTCAGATAGAAGGGATGACGTGAAATCAGGGCTCTGCGGGGGCCGGATCAACACGTCCAGGGCTCTGCGGGGGCCGGATCAACGCGTCCAGGGCTCTGCGGGGGCCGGATCAACGCGTCCAGGGCTCTGCGGGGGCCGGATCAACGCGTCCAGGGCTCTGCGGGGGCCGGATCAACACGTCCAGGGCTCTGCGGGGGCCGGATCAACACGTCCAGGGCTCTGCGGGGGCCGGATCAACACGTCCAGGGCTCTGCGGGGGCCGGATCAACACTTCTCCAAACAGTAGATGGGTGTAGTTGGGTCCCAGTGCTGAGTTGATGGCACTGCTGGACATCGCCTGATATTGAACAGTAGTAAACATAATGAGTATTTCATCTGCAGCACTAAATTTCTGCATCTGTGATCCTGAACATTGCCCATTACTTGGTCTCCTCAATGCTGATAAATCCAGGCAGATACTTATCCTTCATATAATACCATCAAGGAGGCATCTGATTGGCTCCAAATTTATTCTGCAGCAGAACAACCCCAAACATGCAGCCAATGTCACTAAGAATGAGAGTCTTGGAAGTGATGATCCGTCCCCCGCAGAGCACTGATATCACATCATTCGGTCTGTCTGGGATCAGGAGACAGGGGGATCTGCACAAGCATCATACACAGAAGATATGAGGTCAGGTTTCCAAGATGTTTGGAGTAACCTCATGCCGGGTTCCCTCAACAATTCTAGGTTCTTGTCACTTGCACACATCATTCAACCGGTCTGTCTGCGATCAGGAGACAGAAGGATCTGCACAAGCATCATACTCAGGAGATATGAGGTCAGGTTTCCAAGATGTTGGGAGCAACCTCCTA